>NW_006922010.1:1613757-1636341 GCF_000298275.1 Orycteropus afer afer | reverse complement strand
GACAACGCCTACTTGCCTTTCAATGTTACGTAAATTTGCCCTCACTTTGAAATGAATTAGCTAACCTATACCCCAACAATTTCTTCATTCCAATTACTTTTACTTGCTGCACGTGCAGTTTTTAAATCACTGAAAAGCCTTCGTGCCTTTTCGTATGCTAAAGTGAAGATAAATAAGAACTATATGTACTTGCTCTGACTCACCTGCAAATTCGACTGAAAGACACACTTAGGAACAGATCTTCTTTATAACCTGGAGGACTAGATGTATTTTACTTGTTTATGGTCTAACTCCTTCAGCAGAATGTAAGTGGCATGAGAGCAAGGATTTCACACTGCTTTGTTCATTGCTGAATCCCCTACAACAGTGCCTAGCACCTGGTAGGATTATAATAAGCATGTTGTTGTTGTTGTTATGTGCCGTCGAGTCGGCCCCGACTCATAGCGACCCCTCCTTGGGTTTCCGAGGCAGTATCACTACGGAAGTAGGATTGCCCAACCTTCCTTCCGAGGAGTGGCTGGTGGGTTTGAACCGCCAGCCTTCTGGTTAGCAGTCAAGTGCTTTAGCCACTATGCTACCAGAGCTCCTATGTTCAATGAATTGGATGGTCTTATGTAAGATGAATTGCTTACTGTAAGTCACAGCCAAACAAGTTTGAAAGCCATTGAAATAAACAAAAATGTTTGTATTATTATTGGTATAAATTTTGAGGAATAATTTTATGGAAGCCTCAAGTAAGAAATGACAGTGGTGCAAAAGAAAATTAAGCTCCTTGTAGCTGGCAAGACCCCAGCTTTCCTACACAGGGTTGCTGGCAGTTGCACGCCCATACTACGCACAGCCTTGAGATGTGATTCAGGAAGTTGTTTAGGCACGTGCTTCACCTGCTCTTATTCTAGAAGAATAAGAGCAAGGTTTCTCTTGCCTTTGCTAAATAAAACAAGCACTAGATTTCACCCTGTGGTGTGTCTGTGTGTGTGTAATAGTATTTATGCTGTGTGTGGGGGGAAGGGTCTGGTCTCTTTCCATCAACCCACAGCACAGCTAAGACAATCAGCATTATCAGTAAGTACAGGTGGGACTATTGTTGAAGCACATTTGGACACTGAAATTCAGAAAATATAAATTAGAGATTAAAAAATACTTCATAATGTCTCTTCATTAGATTGAGTCCAAAAGAGAGCAGGGGTGTATTTAATTCCTTTCTTAAAACTCCCCTGGGCCTTGCATAATGCCTGGTACCTGGCAGGAGCTGCTCAACTTGAGTGAGAAGCAGGCTAACCCCGGAGGGGGCGCATTTCCCTGATTTACCTGCTATCACTCTCTTTCTTCTGAATTCTTCTGACACTAGCTCTTAAACATGTTCTGCTTCAATTCCTGGATGCCATTTTTTAATAGTTCTCCCTCATTTTATATAATACCATCTTAGAAGATAGGTATGGGGTTTAGGCCTGTTGCCTTACATAATTATATGCAATCTTACCTCCTTAAAAACTCAATCCCACTGGATTTTTTTCCCCCTATTTCATACTTAGAATCTTATTCTTGGACAGCCTTCTGTCATTTGGGAGGCTGAATTTCTTTTTAGCACTCTATTTTAGATGGAGGAATCATACCATCTTTTGTCTGAACTTCTTTGAAGCCTGATTTCTTAGTCTAGGCCAGTATTTATCAAAGTTTTCTCCTCCATCCACCAAATTCAGAATCACCTGGGGTTGCTGGTAAAAATGAATATGCTGATATACAGACCAGGTTAACTATAGACCTATTGGATCAGAACTTAGCATAGTGGCACCCAGGAATATGCATGTTCACAAAGGAAGTCCCTAGGTAAGCCTTGGGTTTACCAATTTGGGAGCCTTTGGCCCCACGGTATTTAAGAGGATGTTGTAGTTCTCATCATTTTCATGATGCAAACAAGATGGTCTGTTATCCAGAATTAAATTCAGAGTCTATTCTACTCCTTTTTTTCCCCCTGCTTTCTAAGTGATGGTGCTACATGTGTAGCAGATCAAGAAAAAGTAGCCCCTGCCCTGCTTTTTTTTTTTTTTTTTTAATTTTTATTGTGATTTGGGTGAATTTACAGAGCAAATTCACTTTCCATACAGAAGCTCACATAGACTTTGTCTCATGATTTTGACTGCTATTTCCCACAATGCAACAGCTCCCCCCCACTTCCTCCCCATAGTTACCTCTTTTCTGTGTCCTTCCCTCCCATGCACTCCTGCCCCCTGAGCTGTCTCCCTGTGCATGCATTGCCCTTCTGTTCTCCCATGATTGATCTCTCCAAGTAGTATAGCTACCTAATATAAATGCTCACTTCATATGCCTATTATGTGGCTGGAAGCCACAAGAGTGAGTTCAGTTCCAGACCTGAAGGGCAGCTAGGAGCCATAGTCTCAGGGATTTTACCAGGTTCTATCAGACCAAACCTGGTCCTTTTCTTTCTTTAAATGATTTTGACTTTTGTTCCACATTGTTCTCCCAGGATAGAGATTCTATCCAGGATCTCCTACACACATCCCCCTCTGAGTGGTTGACAGTAGTTGTCTCATTCTTCTGGTCTCATGGTCATATAGGCTGAGGATCACATGGTCTACCAATCCCTTGGACTCATTATTTCCATACGTCTTTGGTTTTCTTCATTCTTCTTTGCTCTGGATAAGAAGATAACAATCATCCTGCCCTGCTTTTAGAAGACTGGGTGGCACAATCCATTTGTGATCAGCTGCTAATCTAAAAGGTTAGTGGTTTGAACTCATGCAGTGGCTCCTCAAAAGAAAGGCTGGCAAACTGCTATCGTAAAGATTGTAGCTGAGAAAACCCTACGGAGCCCAGGTCTACTCTGTAACACATGTGGTCACCATGAGTCAGAATCAACTAGATGACAGTGAGTTTGGTTTTTCACTCTGCTTTCAGCTAAGCAAAGGAGTTCTGGTGGCGTAATAGTTAAGGCATTGAGCTGCTAACCAATAGGTCAGTGGTTTGAACCCACCAGCCACTCTGTGTGAGAAAGATGACAGTCTGCTTCCATAAAGATTTACAGCCTTGGAAACCCTACGGGGCAGTTCTACTCTGTCCTATAGGATTGCTATGAGTCAGAATTGACTAGATGGCTGGGAGTTTGGTTTGGCTAAGCAAAAGTTGAGCAGCTGTATGGATGCTTCCTCAGCATTGCTATATTGCTGCTCTGGTTCTAGTTTTGATACATGTTCGATTTTATACTCCTTTGTTGGGCTTGCAATGCCACTGCCCTTAGCCTTGTGGTTAAGTTTTCAGGCCCTGAGCCCCACATTCTTGCTCTGTAGTTTAGGAGGTAAGTACTGGGGCAAGTTACTTGTGCCTCACTTCTCTAATCTGAAAATAGGGTTGATAATAATAGTATCTCCCTTGTAAGGCTGTTGGGAGGATTAAAAAGATAGACAACAGTGGAACTACACCCATGAATATATACAGGTTTGACAGAGGCTATCTCTACCTATGTATTTATATGTGCTGCAAGGATGTAGAATGTAGTAGAGCATACAGGGGGACAAAATGATGAAAATGTCTTAGTCATAACCAAACACATTGAAAGAATGAGTGCCTGGACATGAGGGCTCAGGACCATAGTCTCAGGGGACACTAATGTCAACTGGTATAACATAGTTCACAAAGACATTTTACATTCTACTTTGGTGAGTAGTGATGGGGGTCTTAAAAGTTTGTGAGCAGAAATCTCAGGTGCAACTATTGGTCTCTTCCTGTCCAGAGCAAAGAAGAGTGAAGAAAATCAAAGATGCAAGGAAACAATTAATCCAAAGGGCTAATGGACCATGTAAACCCCAGTCTCTACAACTCTGAGACCAGAGCAACTAGATGGTGCCTACCACTAGTACCACTGCTGGCTGCTCTGAAAAAGATCACAATAGGAGGTCCTCAATAGAGTGGAAAGATTGTGGAACAAAACTTACAATCATAAAAAGTTCAGGCTTACTGGTCTGATGTAGACTAAGACCCTTAGGTACCCCTCAAGCTGGGAACTGAACTCAACCCCCATGGCTCAACTTTCAGCCAAATGATAGGGCTATAAGGTACAAAATAACACCAGGAAGGTATGCAGTTGTTAGAACAACCAACCACATGAGATCCCAAGGGCAGAATTTTCCTGAAGATAAAGCTAGGTAGGCAGGAAGGGATAGGAAAGAAGGATGATGGGAAATAGTAAACCCAGGGAGGAAGTGAGAACAGTGCTGTTACATTATGGGGGTGGCAATGAATATCACAAAATAAAATGTGCATGAACTGTAGAATGGAAAACCAATTTGCTCCATAAACTTTACCCAAATCACAATGAAACAAACAAATAAATAAAACGAAAAGTGTACCAAGAAGTAGGGCTTGTTTACCACTTCCTCACCATCTGAAACCATTTTGTCCCATATAAGACAGTGTGGTTTCCCAGGCTTATTAGTCTCATGAAGACTGGTGGAACTCCCAAAACTGTGGTCCTTTGACACCCTTCAAGCTAGGAACCAAACTTAACCCCCATGAATCAACTGGTAGCCAAACGATAGACCTATAAGGTGAATGGTAGTATCAGGAGGGTATGCACTTATTACAACAATGAAGAATATGAGATCAAAAGGATAGCATTTGCCCAGTGACAGAGCTAGGAAAATGAGAGGGAATGGAAAGAAAGAATGAAGGGAAGGGGTGGGCCAAGAGAGGAAGAGGGAAGAATGCTGTTACAGTGGGGGATTTCAGTAAATATCCCAAAACATAATGTGTATGGATTGTTGAATGGAAAACCAATTTGCTCTGTAAACTTCACCCATATCACAATTAAAAAAAAAAAAAAAAGTGTGCTCATCACAGGATGGGAAGTCGTACAGCTGATCTTCAGAACAGCTCCTGTTTCTGACCCACCATGGGTCTGAGGGGCAAATTAGGAGTTGAAAAACTAACCGGACACATCAGCTTGTAGCATCAACATCCTTACATGCAAAAATTCTTATCTGGATCTGATTAATCTCACAAAGACATTGTCTGAGGAGGATTTCAGCTCTATATGGAGATGGGGCAAGGAGAGAAACAAAATGTATACATAGAAACGCACTTAGAACTATGTTCCTTGAACACAGTAAGTGCTTGATGTGTTGCTGCAATTATTGTTGTTCTTAGCTGCCACTGCGTTGGCCCTGACTCATGGTGACCCAATGTATTTTAGAGGAGAACTGCTTCGTAGGGTTTTCTAGGCTGCAATCTATATGGAAGTAGATCACCAGGCCTTTTATTCTGTGGGGTCACTGGTGGATCTGAACCACCAGTCAGCTGCTGAGTGAAAATGACTTGTGCCATGCAGGCTCCTTGTTATTATTTTGCCATGGCCTCCAGACTCTGACTGTGTCAGAAGGAAAGGGTTTCCCTTTTTGTGTTCTACACAGGATTTCCATGAACTACTGGAGATCTGTTGAATTGAACTGTCATTCTCCTCTACTAGGGTAGGGATTTTCATAACCCTGGGAGGAGTAGGTCAAGTCAGTGGCCCAGGTTGCTCCCAAAGTACACTCACTCTCTCTCCTCAATCTTTTTGGGCTGTGTTGGCATCACAGATATTTTTGCTTTTGTACACACACACACACACACACACATATGAAAAGCATACTTCTTTTTGGAATAGTCTTGCTGCGCCAACTCACTGTTCCCTTTATGACAGCTTTTCTCTGTTCTTCCCAGTTGCACACAATAGAACAAGCTGCCTTGTTGTGATTAAAGTGTGGTTTCCCTACTTTGGAGACATTACAATGTGTGTGGGAGGATGCATGCTGTCAGGCCTGTGCAATGCTTTAAATGCCCTTTAGAAACATCTGGAGAGCCACTTCAAATAACATTTTCCCCAAACATCTTGGTATCAGAATTAAGTAAGGAGGGCTTCCTTTGCCTTGAGGATTCTGTTATTGCACAGAAATGATGTTTTATCCACCTCTCCTCAATTACAATAGATGCACCTTACTTTAAAGCATTGTCTATACTCTCTATTCAAATGTCAGTAATTGTGAGTCAAACAGAGAGAAGATGGTATTTTTTTATTTAAAATAAGATCGGAGCTGTAGAACATAATCACAGATGACACTGTAATTCTGAATGCTGCCATATTATGAACTTCAAGCATTCCCGGGGCTCTGAAAATGTGTCTGGGGGTCGATCAGCAGTATCAGGTGTTCTACCCTAGTTCCTTCTTAGATCATGTGTCCACCTAGTTTTTGGATGATTTTTAGAAATGAAGCCTAGTTTAGGTTTACAGACTCTCCGGGTCTCAAAGAGTGCCCCCAGTGCTGGAGGACCAAACATACAACTTTAGAAGATGTGCCCTCTGGTGATATATATAACTAACTATAAGTTATTATTATTTTGAATCAAAAGACTATACAGAAATTTGTGTATCACAGCAAAAATACTATATAAAAAAATATACTATCCATCCTAAAGAAAACCAAAACCAAATCAAACTTACTGCCATTGAGTCGATTCCAACTCATAGCAATTCCCTTTGGGTATCCGAGGTGGTAAATCTTTATGGAAGTAGATCATCCCATCTTCCTTCTGCAGAGCAGCTAGTGGTTTTCAACTGCCAAGCTTCTTGTTAGCAGTCAAATGCCTTAAGCACTATGCCACCAGGGCTCCTTATCCTAAAGAAAAACCAAAAACTCACTGCTGTCGAGTTGGATCCAACTCACAGTGATCCCTCCTTGGGTTTCAGAGTCGGTAACACTAAGGAAGTAGATTGCCCAACCTTCCTTCCCAGGAGTGGCTGGTGGGTTTGAACTGCCAGCCTTCTGGTTAGCAGTCAAATGCCTTAGGCGCTATGCCACCAGAGCTCCTATACTAAAGAAGGGGAATCCTAAATTTATCATTTCTTTTCCTTTCTTATCTTATCTTCAAGACTTTGCTGAAGTCATTTATTTCTGAATAATTCCCCACAGATGAAAGGGACATTTCTATAGTGGACATGCTAGCAGTAATTGTATGGGTAAGAACCCCCAGCCACTAGTTTTGAATGTATCTAGGGCTCCCTACATTTCTACAGGGCTCCCGCTCTCTGGTAGGGGCACCTGCCTCCTGCCTTCCAGCAGTCCTGAGTCTCCATGTCTACCTCCACTGCAGCCAAGTTAATGTCATGCCATTTGGATTTACCATATGGAGATCAAAAAGAATGATGACAATTATGGATTTTAATATATATAATGATATATTTTTTAAAAAATTCATGCTCCATAGTGATACTTAGAGAAAAGAGCAAGGTAGAGAGGAAAGGGGGGAATAAAAAAAGAAAAGGACAAGAAAGCTCTTTTTTGGCAGGAGAAAGTTTGCTAATATATGTAGAAGGAATGATAAAAACAAAACAAAACAAACAAAAAGTGGGAGCTCTGGTGGCATAATGCCTAAGGCATTTGGCTGCTAACCAGAAGGCTGGTGGTTCAAACCCACCAGCCACTCCTTGGAAAGAAGACTGGTTCTTTGTGAATCCCTATATAGTTGTAGTTCTATAGAATGTCCCTGTTCTGGGGGAATGCATGAAGCTCTGGTGGTGAGGTGGTTAACCACTCAGCTGAAAGGTTGGTGGTTCGAGCCCACTCGCTGCTCTGCAGGAAAGATGTGGTAGCATGCCTCCATAAAGATCACAGCCTTGGAAAACCTATGGGGCAGTTCAACTCTGTCTTATAGGGTCACTATGAGTTGGAATTGACTCCATGGCAATGAGTTTATGTAATAACTGTTTCAGGCCAGGACCACATGCTGAAACCTGTGGATGCTGAAACCACAGGGTGAAAGATTATTGGGGAACAGGATATTCACACAAATTCAAAGTATCCCTCATAGTTTACTTGTTAATTACAAAGGGAAAATGCACTCTTATAATGAAGAGATGTGGCAGTCACCACCTTAACCAAGCAGCCAAGTAGTGAGGAGTGTGACCAAATATGCCTTCTGGTTTGATACAATGGGAGAGACACTGTGTCTCCTTTGTAGTGTTCTTGCAGAAATGTTTGACCTGAATCTGTTTGTGATGACACAGTCAGATCAATTCAGACAACTAGCCTGGTCTCCTCAAAGTGAATATCATAAAGAATAGGATGCCAGGGGCCTGCTTTAGACTGGGGAGGAGGAGGATTGGGAGGAATTAAGATATATAATAGCAAAATGCAATGCTTAAACTTTGACTGGATTCTGAACTTTTTTAAAAAAAAGACATTTTTGAAATCATTTGGGACATTAGAATATTGACTGTATGTTGGATGATGTCATTGAATTCATATTGATTTTCTTAGGTGCAATGGTGGTGTAGTTCTATAGAATGTCCCTGTTCTGGGAGGATGCATGTTTTTAGGGGTGAATATCATGTTTTCTATGAACTTCTCTGATGGTTTGGCAAAAGGGAAATATGTTGTATATACTTACATATATATAGAGAGATGGCATGGATGTGGCAAGCTGGTAAATCTAAGTGAAGTATGGAGGAATGCTAACTGTTCTTTCTATTTCTCAGTGGATTAAAAAATTTCTAAATGAAAAAAAGTATTTAAAAAAGGTGACGAAATACAATATTTTCAGGATGGTCTAAGACAAACCACTGACTTGATTGGGGTTGCTAAATATTAGCTTTTAATTGTGGAGGTGCAGTATAGCTGACACTATGTGATTGAATTTGCACAAAAAACAAACCAAACCTGCTGCCATCCAGTTGATCTGACTCATGGTGGTACCCTGGGTTGCACAAGCATGTACTGATAATCTCTTTGACTAGACAGAGAGACAGGCATGGTGAGGTGTTACAATAAGGCTGCTCAGTTGGTTAGAGGCAGAGGCAGGACTAGAACCCAGATTTCCTCTTTCAATGCCTAGCAGGCTCTATGGCTTGTCATCAGTGCAGGTTAGAATCCTGTCATCCTTAGCCAGGTATCCTTTATTGGAAGGGTCTTGGATAATTAATTGCCATGACCTTCTCTTCTCTTTGCAAAGTACAGATGTGAATTAAGTTTGTCTTCTTTTGGACACTGGTATGACCAGTCATCTGAAATATTTTTAAAGGTGGTGCAGCCAGATCCTGCTCACTCAGTGGGGAGCATTTAAAGGTAGCCTCTTGAGAAGTTTTAATGAAAAGCCAAAGTGGAAATAAAGGGACATTCGAGTTTAATGCATAGTTTTAGCACTAGCCCTCTGGGCTTCTCCAGCATCAAGTGAAGTGTTTGTTTTCATTAAGGGAGCTCACAGTTAGTAAAGATTTGGGTGGAGGAGGGCAGGAGAGTTTCTACAAGAAGAAAAGTCTCAAATAGAGACAGTCTCTGCATTAAGAACTTCTGACTTACGTATAACCTGTAATTTCGAACTAACTTCTATAAATCCTATAAAAATTCAAGGTACATACAATGGTTTGTAATAACAAATGGGTGCTACTTTGCAGCACACATCAAAACATTTTAATTACTGTATTATTATGTTAAAGATGTTTTAGTATAGCTGGATGTGTTTAACATTTTTTTTTTATGCATAGAAAGGTATACTATATACTAATACAAACATTTGACTGACCTTAGATATGAACCTTATTTAACTGTTCCAACCTTCATACAAATTTGACTGGAAAAACAGACTAAGGAATGAACTTGTCCATAATATGGGGACTGTCTGCACTACCAATAACAAAAAGAGAAGTCTTGCTTCATTATTTTATAATCAGAGAGTAGAACTTCATAGCTGAGAAAGTAAGGCTTTTCTTCTTAAATACCTTTTTCCAGTGGGATGTGCCACATTATCTCTGATCCTACATTTACAGAAGGGCCCATTCAATGAAGAACAAGGCCAAACAAGGAGTTAATCTTCCCCTTACAGACTATAAGCTCTGGTGGTATAGTGCCTAAGGCATTTGACTACTAACCAGAAGGTTGGTGGTTCAAACCCAGCAGCCACTCCTTGGAAGAAAGATTGGATAATCTTCTTCTATAATGATACTGCCTTGGAAACGCAAGGAAGGCTCACTAGGAGTTGGATCCAACTCCATGGCAGTGGGTTTGGTTTTTTTTGGTTTGGTTTACAGACCATGGGCCAAGAGTGAAGAGGGAGATGGAAGCAGAATGCCCCTACAGGCCTCTGGGAGACATGGATCTGCAATCCTCATTAACTTCAGAGGTGAGGCAATTACACCTCACTGGCATGCACTATTCTTTCTAAAATAATAACTGATATAAGTGAATGGCTCTGTAATAAGAACACCACATCGCTCTTGTGTCTGAATGCTGAGATGTGATGTGTGAGAAAGAATCTTTGGTTACTCTTCGAATTTGGTGGAGAGTTTGGTGGGGTGTGTTAGTCTTGTGAGCTCATGAATCCCTAAGGATTACGCCAACATTCATTTCCTTCCCGATCCTCCTACCCTTCTGCCCTTTCAGTCCTCCTACTCCCCCCCTCCATTGCTATACATTTACCTGGGAGAAGTACCACTGGTTCCTGAACGTTTTCAGATTTAGGTCAAACTCAAAGGAAGTCATAGATATTTGGGGTGGGGGGAAGGCTACTCTACTAGGTGATTTTTTTTTTTTTAATTACATTTCTCGTAGAGTTACCGCCAAGGCTTTAAACCTCTTTGCCTGATCTTCAAGTCCCGCTGCAAACCAATGTTTGCCATTTTTTGAACTTATTTCTCATTCCTTAAGCAAGGTGTTCACTCCACTTGAGTAAGCCACACCCTATTCTCATGGCCTCACTGCTCTCTCACTTGGATTTCTCATTCCCCTTTTTTCTGTATGTGGTAGCACATGATGGTTAAGAACATTCCTGTGAAGCCAGACTGCATGAATCTAAATCTTGGCCTTGGAAAAACTGCTTTACCTCTCTGTGCCTTGGTTTTATCATCTGAAATGGGGTTGAAAGTCTCTACCTCATAGAGAAGTTGTGAGGCATAAATAAGTTTTAAAAACACTTAAAACAGTGTAGGCATTTAACACATGCTATCTGAATATTCCACCACCCATCTGTCAGTTTGTTGTACTGTAGTGGTTCGCATATTGCTATGGTGCTGGAAGCTATGCCACCAGTATTTCAAATACTAGCAGGGTCACCCATGGTGGACAGGTTTCAGTGGAGCTTCCAGACTAAGACAGACTAGAAAGGCAGGCCTGGTGATCCACTTCTTAAAATTAGCCAATGAAAACCTTGTGGATCACAACAGACTACTGTCTGATATAGTACTGGAAGTTGAGTCCCCTAGGTTGGAAGGCACTCGAAATACCCTGTGGCTGTAACCAATGGACTCAAGCATACCAATGATCGGAAGGTGTCACAGGACTTGGCAATGTTGTTCTGTTATATATCAGGTCACCAGGAGCTGGAGTCAACTTGTTGCCAAACAACAATAACATTTAAATATCAGCTGCTATTATCTTGTTAAGGCCCCTGGCTTGTACAGTTTGTGCTCAACTACTAACCTAAAGGTTGGTGGTTTGAACTGCCCCAGTGATGCGTGGTGATCTGCTTCCATAAAGATTACAGCCAAGAAAACCCTATGTGGCGGTTCTACTCTGCAACATAGAAGTTCATCATGAGTTGGAACTAAGCTAATGGCAACTTTTTTTTTTTTTTATCATGTTTATCCACACAAACTTTACTTGTTATCTGAGTCCAACTCAAGTCTCATCTCCACCATATAGCCTTCTCTGACAACTCTAGTCCAAGAGGATTTCTTTGCAATCTCATTTCTGTGTAGCATACACTCTCATGGTGAGTATCTACTGGCTTGTATTATTCTTTCATCATTTCAAGTCTTTTCCTCCCCTTGGGATTATGAGCTTCTTGATATGATATTGATTTTATTATATTTCTTTTTTGTTCCCAATAAAAAGACATGAGGACCAAAAATTCTAAGGCAGGAAGGTATCTCCTCATCAGAGTTGGCTCAGTGAATACCCTGCTTCTGACAGGGCACATGATGAATGAATAGTTCCAGTGAGGGCTTAGAAATACTTCATAGACAGCTGGGAGAGCTATGGAGCATGAGGGAAGTAGTGGGACTAGAAAAAGGAGCCTGTAAGGAAGAGTATCTAGGATCTACGGAGTACATTGGGAAGGGGTTCCTAATATACAAGAATTGCAAGTAAGGAATTTGTTATTTTGAAATTATTTTTGGTTGCTGCTTTTTTTCTCTTGATTGCAATACTCTGTGCAGGGGCCACATTGGTCACAGCTTTGTGACAAGACAATTATATGTGTTGAACTACACATAAGGTATAAAGTATTATACAAGTGCAGTGTGGCATTGACACCAACTTTTAGAGCTATTGGTGTGAAAGGAACTCTGGTGGTGCTGTAATTAAATCATTGGGCTGCTAAGCAAAAGGTTGGTAGTTTGAACCAAATAACTGCTCAAGAGCAAAAGATGAGGCAGTCTACTTTGGTAAAGATTTACAGCCTTGGATTTACACCTCTATGAGGTGTACTATTCTGTCCTATAGGGTTGCTGTGAATCAGAATTGACTCAATGGCAGTGGGGTATTGGTATTGAAAGGAGCCCTCTGGGATGGTCTTCTCTCCTTGCACTTCTACTTCCTCATTTCAGGGTTGTCCCAGCCACTCTTTCTCTTTTATTCCCTAAGGGTGAGCTCATTTATCACCTCATCACAATCCCACTGTGGGCTGTTACTAAAGTACAAAGAGTGAGAACAATACAGATTTGGGGAGCAAACTCAATTATAGTTATTGGGCTTTAATCTCTATAAAATCTGGCTGGTGTCCAGGATACCACTTCTGAATGGTGGGGCAAAGGTGAAGATGGCAAGGATCCCAGAAGGAAGTCAGGCAGGTGTACTGTGAAGAGGATGGGTTGGATTATTTTAGTACCGTGACCCTTAAGCTTTAATGTGCCTATGAATCACCTGGGGATTTTGTGAGACATGTAGAGTTTGAGTTGTACGTCTGAGGGGGTGAGCATTTGCATTTCTAACCAGCTTCCGGAAGATGCTGAAGGTGCTGGTCTATGGAGCATACTGTGGCACAGGGACCAACAAGTCCTTAGGAAACAACATAGAAAGGACAGGAGAACACGAAAACAACATGAAAAGCTTGGTAACTTGATGAGTGACTGTCAAGTCAGAAAACCATGACTTTTACATATTAAAAAGTGTAGGGAATGTCTATGGTATTGCTTCATAAACAATGTAAAAGGGTTCCAAGGTGAAGGTGAAAAATCAGAGAAGGAGCAGGGTCCATTGATTTAGTACTCTACCTGCTTGGAGAACATCCTTCCAAATCCTTCTCAGTCAAAACCCGGACACATCTCTCCTCTGTTTTAACCAGGGCAGCCACTCTCCTCCAGGCTGTGTCTGCCCCATCCTGCAACCATTCCATGGACGCAGTGACAATTTCATCAGTCAGGAAAAGAGCTTCAAACCTGTTCATTCTGTTTGACCCCCTGGTGATCATTTGCATTTTTGCTCCGGACATACTGAATCAGAATCTCCATTTTAACAAGATCATCTAAGACTCACCTGAGGATCCTGTTAAAATGGAGACTCTGATTCAATATACTTGGAGTTAACATGCATATTCTCAGCAGGGGGTTGGACTGGAATGAACCAGTTTGAAGCCCTGGTTGGAAATGTGATCACTGAGAATCCTCAGGCACCATCTGATTAATTTTAAACTGGATTTGGTTGCTGTTTGCCATGTGAATGGATGAAGCAGCTACAAATCTTACACAGCTCCTCCCACCTGTGGCATTTCAGGTCTGGAAGAACGTCACCAGTGAATGAGGAACTTGGTAAAGCACGAGAAAGTGCTCACCTTGAGCTACAGGAGAGAATAGCAGGTGGCTGGATAGCAGTGCATGAATCTGGGATTTACTCACAGTGTTATGGATTCATTATTCATCCCTTGAAAAGCATTTCCTGGTATGGTGGTTATGTGTAAGTTATCACAAATTTCCCTTGAGGAAAGAAATGAGAAATATTTACTTTCTAAATTTCAGCTACAAATAGGAAACTGTTGTGCATAGCAATCAGCCTGGTACTTACAGAATGAAGTTAAATTCTGAGGAGAAGATCTTTGTAACATCTGGAAGCTTTTGGATGCCTGTGTTACAGATGCTCCTGTGATTTGCAGTAGGATGGTAATTAGGGCAGAGTTGGTAAATGTAACCGGCATAAAGATAAAATGGAATACAAAGGCATTTTGTAACTAGCATTTCATATTAAACTAAAAATACTGAATTTGGTCTTATCAATAATACTTTTAGCAGATGAAGGCCATCACAATTTAAAAGTTCTTAATGTTATGGGGGAGCTCTGGTAGCACAGTGCCTAAGACATCTGAAGGTTGGTGGTTCAAACCCACCAGCCACTCCATGGATGCAAGACTGGGCAATCTACTTCCGTAAAGATTTACTGACTTGGAAACCCAGTGGGGGTTGCTATGAGTCAGAATTGACTCAGTGGCAGTGGATTTGTATTTTTTAATCTTATGGGAATAAGGAATTCTGGTAGCAAAGTGGACAATGAATAAGGAAGACCAAATAAAAGTTGATGCACAGTGACTAAGGCATCTGACTGCTAACCAGAAGTTTGGTGGTTCAAACCCACCAGCCATTCTGTGGGAGCAAGAGTGGGCAATCGACTTCTGTAAAGATTTACTGCCTTGGAAACCCAATGGAAGTCGTGATGAGTTGGAATTGACTCAATGGCAGTGGTTTTTTTTTTTTTTTTTTAAATCTTATGGGAATAGGAGCTCTGTTGGCACAGTGGTTAAGGCATTTGACTGCTAACCAGAAGGTTGACAGTTCAAACAAACTAGCTGCTCTGCAGGAGGAAAGTGAGGCTATCTACTTCCATAAACATTTACAGCCTTGGAAACCCTATGGGTCACTATGAGTTGGAATCCACTTGATGGTAATGGTTTTGGTTTTTGGCTGTTTGAATCCCATGGGAAAAGTTGCTCTATAATGACTGCTATTCAGGGACTTAGGGGCTAGGAACATATTTTTAGGTCATTTTCATTATATTTATATTTCCAGCCAGTCTTTTCCTATTGCATTAATTGCATTTTCCTACAGAAGCTCTAGGAGCTCTGGTAGCATAGTGTCTAAGGCACTTGACTGCTAACCAGAAGGCTGGAGGTTCAAACCCACCAGCACTCCTCGGAAGGAAGGTTGGGCAATCTACTTCTATAGTGACACTGCCTTGGAAACTCAAGGAGGGGTCGTTATGAGTCAGGTCCGACTTGATGGCACATAACAACAACAACAACAACACAGAAGCTCTGGTGGCACAGTGGCTAAATCATTTAGCTGCTAACAAAAGTCAGCAGCTCAAACCCACCAGCCACTCTGCAGGAGAAAGACAAGGCAGAAAGATGTGTCTATCTTCTGTAAATGTTTGTAGCCTTGGAAACATCATGGGGCAGTTCTACTCTGTCCTATGGGGTTGCTTTGAGTCAGAATTGACTCATTGACTAAGGGTTTGGTTTAGGGTTTTTATTGTGGTACATTCCATTTTGTTTTGTTTATTCCGTGCTCTTGATAGTTCGAGAAAGTATCTCTCTACTTTGGAACAGGTTTAACACTTCAGGAAGATTACTCACTGTGTAAGAAATTCACAAGCATTATTATTAACAGTCTTTTAACCACTTTACCATTAAGCAAGTTCTTCCTTGTATCTCACTAAAATCATTAAAACATTCTTTGGGTGTTTGGAGTTACTTAAGGCTCCTCTTTTATTTAACTCCCCAAAATAAGAAAGGTTGCAGTAAATGGAAGAATGGGGTTCTTTCAGAGGAATCCAGGTATCATTGGGTTTCCCCAAACTGAGTTTTAAATCCACTAGACATGAACTCTGGACAAGGGATATAAACTGAAGGGCAATCTGGTGAAAATTGAATGAAGCCAGGGTTCACTTTGGTTCTTTCCATCTCTGCTCTTCACCTGTTTCCCCAGGTCACACCAAAGCCCTACCTCTGTGGCTGGCGGTAGCAGTGTGGGTTCAGACGGCACAGTGTACTGAAGTTAAATAGCACCCTCCCTTTTTTTCTTTTTTTGTTAAAGTGCTATTAATAATGCTTAGCTGCTAAGAGGCTGCAGTGCTCAAATTTGGTTCCAGGGCTTTCTTTTGTTTTTCTCATGTGGTTGCTGCTTCTGTGTGCTTCCTTATCTGTAGAATCCCCGGGCTGGAGATCTGGAAAGCCAGAATACCTGGAGGTGGAGCTGTCCAGTGTTGGAGATACTGAGGGAGCTTCACTGTGTTCCTGAAGCTCCTGAAGGAGGCCTGAATGAGGCTGCAAGGAAGATTCCAGACGGGACATGGCCATTCCTCTCCCCCTTTTCTTCTTCTTCTTCTTCTTTTTTTTTTTTAATAATGGTAGGGGGATTTTAAATCCTCTGGGGATTTAATGGAATTTCTCAAGAGTAAGAGAGAGGACATTTGAAATGTTATTGCTGTTGTTATGTGCTGTCGAGGGACCTGACTCATAGGCACCCCTCTTTGGGTTTCCGAGGCGGTATCTCTACAGAAGTAGATTGCCCAACCTTCCTTCCAAGGAGTGCTGGTGGGTTTGAACCACCAGCCTTCTGGTTAGCAGTCAAATGCCTTGGGCACTATGCCACCACTTAGGGTGATTTTAATTTTTCTGTGTGAATAAGAAATTATTTGCTATATGAGGAGACCTACAGTGGTAAATTTATAGATTGCTTCTAATTCCAGCACTGCTGGCAATGAATCTATTGGGCTAGAGCAGTACAGGCAGTACTCAGCCTGTACTGCTGGCTGGTGGGCTTGGTAAGATTTAATGGGAAAATAGAAAAGAATGATTTCATTTATATGGCACAGTGCCTACTTCAAGGCAATGCTTAAAATGTTTTACTTAATGATTTAATAAACACATGAGATAAAGAATATCAATCGTTCTCAGCCAGGGATGGAGTCAAATAACCTGTCCCTTCCCCACTTTCTCTGCTCTCATTACCACCCATCTTAGAGATTCTGACCCTTTTTAAAGGGTCATAACCCTTCATTTCCACCTCTAACTTTAAAAATCTCAGGCATTTGAGACAGAGAAAATGTTGGGATCCACTTATGTGTATGTGAAAAGCACTCAGCTCGGTGAGTAGCACATAATGTTGTTGGTGACAGTCGAGTCCATTGTTACTTTACTCATAGTGACCTCATGTGACAGAGTAGAACTGCTCCATAAGGTTTTCTTATGGCATCTTTATAGAAACAGATCACCAGGTCTTTATGGAATCAGATATCCCATGGAGCCACTGGGTGGGTTTGAATAGCCGACCTTTCAGTTAGTAGCTAAATACTCAACCACTGTGCCACCATGGCTCTTTAGCACATAATACCATCCAGTCAATTTCAATTCATAGCCACCTTATAGGACAGAGTAGAACTGCCCCATAGGGTTTCCAAGGCTGTAAATCTTTACAGAAGCAGACTGCCTCATCTTTCAGCTTCATCTGTCTCCTGCAGAGAGGCTGGCAAATTCCAACCACTGGCCTTTTGATTAACTGCTGATTGATGCTTACCCACTGTACCACCAGGGCTCTTTTAGCACATAATCCAAACCCATGACATCAAGTTGATTCTGACTCACAGAGACCCCATTGGATTTCTGAAGCTATGAGTCTTTAAAGAAGGAGATTGATCGATCTTCCTCCTGTGGAGCAGCTGGTGGGTTTGAACTGTCAACCTTCTGGTAAGCAGCCAAATGACTTACCCACTAGTCACCACAGCTCTTTTTAGCACATGATAGGTCCTCAGAAATGATAACTGAATTTAAATCAGAAGACTGAACAGGAGTAAAAAAATGCTAAGTATATGGTTTAAAATATTCTTCTCCGTCTTTTGTTTTGATTTTCATCCAACGTCCCCTTTCCCTCCCCAGATGCTTAGAAAGGAAAATTGCTTACAAGTATTTTAATCGGGGGAGATTTGTAAATGCTCCAGGCTCAATGAACACCAGGTTTTTGGTGTTCTGGATCAGTCTGTAAAGAGAGAGGGGAAAACAGGCAGCAATTGAATAGTGTATATTGTTTGAGATGCATAAGACCATGATGTAAGAGGATGCTGGCTGAAAATGACATCAACACGATCAAGTGATTTTCTTACATTTGAGAGGCACTCCTGAGACCCAGGAGGTGGGAATAGATGGTGAGAGCCTGTTTTAGTTTCAGGAAACTTTGCTCTCAACCTCCTGCTGAGGTGGTGTGAGCATCATGCTTGGGAGACAGCATCAACTGCTAGCTCCAAGATGTCCAGGGCTCCTAGCCAAGTGAGTCAGGTCCCATCGAGGAGCCTGCATGCTGGGAGTAATAGGAAGAACTCCTAGGACAGATGAGCAATATACCTAATCTCCCTTCTAGGAAAACTAGCTCTCTTTGTATTAGACTGACAGCCATGTGGCCTCATTATCCAGATAGGCACTCAGCCTGTAGGAAAACCCAGAGCAGAGTCCAGGGGCTTAGGTTTTCTATTACTTAAAGAAATTTTATGCCCATATGGGTGGTGGAAATTGTTAATGCACTGGGCTGCTAATGGAATGATTATAGGTTCACATCCACTTAAAGGCACTTCGGAAGAAAGGCTTGTTAATCTACTTCTGAAAATTCAGCATTGAAAGTGCTATGCAGCACAGTTCTACTCTGCCATATATAGGGTCAACTCAGTGACAATTGGTGGTATGTCCATTCTATAGTTAATTTGCTGTGTGTTGATGCTCAGCCACCTAAATTCCCTGAGCTAATATTCCCTTCTATAAAATTGTTATAATAATATGAAGATGGTGGAATAGGTAGAAAGACTGCACAGACCCTCTTCAACAAAGAAAAGGGGAACCAATTAACACAGACACAGAAGATAATCCTGGAGCCATGAGCTTTGAAGGGAAGGATATAGAAGTGGCTAAACTCCAACTATTTGAAGAATTTCCATGAAAACACAAAAAAAGGAGACATATGCAGCTGTAGTCTGGCAGTGATCCTGATGGCACAGACAGCTTGGATATTGCTGAGTGGTGTTAGGACCTAAGAATTAACCTTAAAATCAGCTCTGCTAGCCAGGGACTGGGAGCTCTGGTAGCAAAGTGCCTAAGGCACTTGACTGCTAACCAGAAGGCTGGTGGTTCAAACCCAACAGCCACTCCTTGGAAGGAAGTTTGGGCAATCTACTTCCATAGAGATACCACCTCAGAAACCCAAGGAGGGGTCGCTATGACTCAGGTCCGACTTGATGGCACATAACAACAACAACAACAGCCACAGACCACACAGAGGACTGCACTAGTGACTGGTGAATAAAAGGGGAAGCAGTGAAGAGGAAGGTGGGCTGAGCTGTGGACTTCTGCCTGTCCAGAGGGTGTAGCCATTTTGAATGTTTACAAGCGATTCAACCATTTTGGATATTTAAAGTGACAGCTTTCTCCCAGGTTCCAAGGACTTAAGAATAGGCTCCACTTGCTGGGAACTACAAGGACATTCTGGATGCCAAGGACTGGAAAGGTACGATATTCCCCTTGTTGCTCTTATACCCCACACCCTCTTGGTGAACAGAGGTGCGGCTATCCCTCACTCCCACCCACCTTCTGGGCCAGCAGGAATTCCATCCCAGTCTATGTGCTTGGATGGAGCCTGCCCTACCCTGCCCAGACTTTTTTTCTTTTTCTTTTTTTCAGTTTGTTTGTTTTTGTCTGTTTTAAAATTATTACTATTATTACTTTCCTTTTTATTATTATTCTTTATTCTTCCCTTCCCAGGTTCTAGTTTTCAGTTTTTTCTTTCTTCCCTGTTCCTGGTTCCAATTTTTTTCTTTCTCATGGTTAACCCCGTTCCATGTTTTTATTTTTCGATTTTTCCCATTTTTTCTTAATTATTCTCTTACTTTGCCTTTTTTCTCTTATTGCCCTCACCCCAGGTAATGAATTTTTCTTTTCTTTTCTTTTTCCTTTTTTTGGTGATTGTTCCTGTGTATTTATCCAGTGTGTTTTCTGTCCACCTGCTTTTACTTTTTTGATGGTTTTTTGATTGTTGTTTTTGTCTAACTGAGTGGAAGATGGCAACTGTGCCCATACAACCCAACCATACCTGCACCTCCTGCAGCTCCACTTACTGAGTGAGAGCCACCACTTTCTTCTCCACCAACTGGCCAATGATAAATGACCACCAAAAAGAGCCTGACTGACCCTTAATGCTCTTCATGAATTGTTAATAGAGCTTCAAATACAACAATGTCACAATGTCTTGGAGACAAAAGACCATCACAGTCCACACAAAGAAGCAAGATAAAGTGGTAGAAACAAGGGAGCAGGATACAGACCCAGAACACATCCCTGAGGAAGAAGCAGCATTGGGATTCTCTGATAAGGAATTCAAAAGAATTATCTTTAGGTATCTTCAAAGGATTGAGAGACAGACCAAAGAAAACACAGAAAAAACCTTACAAGAATTTGGGAAGAAAATACAAGAAATAAATGAAAAATTAGAAATGATTCTAAATCTACAGATAGAAATCCAGAAAATTAATACCCAATTTTCAGAAATAGATAACATATTGGAAGAGCAAAGGAGTAGAATTGGTGCAATGGAAGACAGAATTAATGAGATTGAAGACAAATACCTGAATACTTCTTTGGAAAGGGATCAATTAGAAAAAAAAGCAAAACAAAATGAAGAAAGGCTAAGGTTCGTGTGGGATACCATCAAAAGGAATAACCTACATGTCATTGGAATTCCAGAACAGGAAGAGAAAAAATAAAACCACCGAGAAAATTGTCCAAGACTTGTTGGAAGAGAACTTCCCTGATGTGATGAAAGATGAGAATATATACATTCAGGAAGTCCAATCAAACCTCAAACAGGATAGACCCCAAAAGAAAATCACCAAGACATATCATCATCAAGCTCATCAAAACCAAAGACAAAGAAAGAATCCTGAAAGCAGCATGGGAAAAATGAAAAATTACTTACAAAGGACAACCAATAAGAATAAGTTCTGATTTCTCAGAAGAAACCATGCAAGTAAGAAGGCAATGGGATGGTATATACAAAGCCCTGAAAGAGAAAAATTTCCAACCAAGAGTTATATTCCTGACAAAACTGTCCCTCAAATGTGATGGGGAAATTAGGAGATTTCCAGAGAAGCAGAAATTAAGGGAATTTGTTAAAATAAGACCAACCTTACAAGAGATACTAAATGGAGTCCTTTGAATGGAGAACCAATAATAGCAAACAACAACTTACCATTATTACACAAGGTGACATAACCCAGAAACCAACACAGCTATGGATGTATCCAAAGTAAAATAAGCTTACAAGATTGTAAATAGGGAACTAGAGACATCAATTGGCAAATGAGAACAACTACAAACCAAAAAGAGGGAAAATACTGTGCAGTTACAGAACTTCTAAATGGTGAGGAAGTCAAGAGACTTGCAGGATAGAATGGATGTTCTAAACTTGGAGAGAAAATTATAAATCACAGAGTAACCTCAAAGAAAAAATGATAAACCTTCACATCACAATAAAAAAGAGGACAAGCACAAATATTTAGCAAATACTAAAACAATAGCAACAAAGGAAATGATAACATGATTCATAAACATAATGAGCTCAGCACAGAAAATGATATAGAACAAAGAAACCAGGAACACCATGAAAAAACACATACAAATGACAGCAACCAATTCATAGTTGTCAATAACTACACTGAATGTTAATGGATTAATGCACCACTCAAGAGACGGAGAATTGCAGACTGGATAAGAAAACATAACCCATCAATATGCTATCTACAAGAGAGACATTTGAGAGGTAAAGACAAAAATAGACTAAAAATCAAAGGTTGGAAAAAGATGGATCAAGCAAATGGCAACCAAAAAAGACCAGGAGTGGCAATTATGATTTCTGATCAAATTGACTTTAAGACAAAAACCACCATATGAGACAAGGAAGGACATTATATAATGATTAAAGGATCAATTAAACAAGAAAATATAACCATAATAAATAACTGTGAACCCAATGAAAGAGCCTCAAAATACATAAATCTGACTTTAAAAGAGTTGAAAAGGAAAATAGATGACTCCACAGTCATAGTGGGGACTTTAATATACCACTTTCAATGAAGGATAGAACAACTGGAAAGAAACTCAACAAAGACACAGAAGAGGTAAACAACTTGACTTTATAGACATCTACAGAGCACTTCACCAACAACAGCACAATACACATTCTTTGCTGGTGCACATGGAACATTTTCCATTATAGACCATATGTTAGGCCAAAAGCAAGCCTTCATAAATTAAAAAAAACATTGAAATACTTAAAGCATCTTCTCAGATCACAATGCTATCAAATTAGAAATCAACAATAGGAAGATTAATGGAAAAAGAGCAAACACATGGAAACTGAAAAACACCCTCTTTAAGAAAGGGGTAAGACAAGAAATAAAAAATGAAATTCAAAAATTCCTTGAATCAAACGAGAAGAAAACACAACATACCAAAATCTTTGGGACACAGCAAAAGCAGTGATCAGAGGCCAATTTATAGCAATAAATGCACACATCA
>NW_006922010.1:1556723-1608458 GCF_000298275.1 Orycteropus afer afer | reverse complement strand
TGGTACATACACACAATGGAATACTATGCAACCCTAAAGAATAACGTAGAATCTGCAAAACACCGCATATTGTGGATGAACTTGGAAGACATTATGCTGAGTGAAATAAGTTAATCACAAAAGGACAAATATTGTATTAGTCTGTTATTGTAAAAAGTCAAGGAAAGGTTTATATATGGAAGGAATTTTTCTTCGTTGGTTACCAAGGGTGGGAGGGTATGGTAGGGAACACTGTTAGATAGGTAGAGACAAGTGTTGATTTGGGTGAAGAGAAGGGCAATGTACCAAATGTGAGTGATCAACATGGTGGCATTGAGGAAGAGGAAGACATAGTTACATGGGAGGTACAGACAACAAAGATGAACCCTTTTACACATACAGTACTGCATTATCTGTGAAGGCAAACATGGATATATGTGCGGAGAGATGGGTGGACAGGCTGAACTATTAGGTATGTCTATGCACAGGGGAGTGTGCCCAAGACCATGTATAGGGTTGACAGACAATGTTTCTACAAGTGTATTGGTATGTTCTATAAGAATTCCCAGGTATATAGTAGAGCTGACAAGGGACAAGGTTGTAGTCACTTTTTGGTCATAGCCAGCTACCCAGTGGTCTTGGGAGCATAGTTAGAGGGGACATCAAGCTCAATTGACATAACATACTACACAAAACATTGTTCCACATCCTACTTTGGCAAGTAGTGAGTGGGATCTTAAAGCTTGCAAGCAGCCATCCAGATGCAATGATGGGCCTCTCTTCGTCAAGATCAAAGAAGAATGAAGAAAACCAAAGATTCATGGAAACAATTAGTCCAAGTTACTGGTACACCATGTGATCCTCAGTCTATATGACTATGAGACCAGAAGAACAAGATGGTGTCCAGCTACCACTGTCAACCACTCAGAGGGAGATCTATGTAAGAGATCCTGGATAGAGTGGGAGAACAATGTGGAACAAAACTCAAAATCATTTATGAAAAATAGAAGGGGGACCAGATTTGCTGGTCTGATAGAGCCTGATGGAACACCTGAGACTATGGCCCCTAGCTGCCCTTCAGGTCTGGAACTGAGCCCACTCCTGTGGCTTCCAGCCAAACAAAAGACAGGCATATGAGGTGAACATTTACACTATTAGATACACTCCTTAGAGAGAACAATCATGGGAGAATAGAAGAGCTGTATATGCACAGGGAGACAGCTCAGGGGTCAGGAGTGCATGGAGGACATAGGGAAGAGATAATTATTGGGAGGAAGTGGAAGGGGAGCTGTTGCATTGTGGTAAATTGTAGTCAATGTCATGAAACAAAGTGTATGTGAACTGTTGTATGGAAAGTGAATTTGCTCTATAAACTTTCACCCAAATCACAATAAAAAAAAATTGTTATAATAATACCTACTCTTCTCACCTTACAGGTTGGTAGGTAGTGAATGCCTAAAGAGATAATGCATAAAAGTGTAGCTATAACACTGCAAGTGGTACTATCGTATGAACTCTCCCCCCATGTATGTGACTGAGAAGTAGCCATGGTTGCAGGGTCTTATTTACTTTGAGTTCAATAAAATGTCATGGAGTGCCAGTGATGGTTTTGGCTTGCTCAACCCATGCACCAACCACCTGAGGAAATAATAATGTTATAATACATATATACATATATAATAACCTGGCCAACTGATTGGAAGAGATCCATATTTGTACCCATTCCACAGAATGTGGGAAATATTGAACCACGTCATTAATATCACACACAAGTAAAATCTTGCTGAAGGTAATTCTAAAATGGTTGCAGCAGTATATTGATGGGGAACTTCCAGAAATGCAAGTTGGATTCAGAGGAGGACTTGGAACAAGGGATACCATTGCTGATGTTAGATGCATCTTATCTGAAAGCAAAGAATACCACAAAGATGTTTACCTGTGTTTTATTGAGTATGCAAAAGCATTGTGTGGATCATAACAAATTATGGATAACATTGAGAAGAATGGGAATTCCAGAACACTTGATTATGCTCATCAGGAACCTGTACATAGACCAGGAGGTTGTCATTTGAACAAAACAAGGGAATAGTGCAGGGTTTAAAGTCAGGAAGGGAATGAGTCAGGGTTGTATCCTTCCACCACACTTATTCAATCTGTATGCTGAGTAAATAATCTCAGTAGATGGACTATATGAAAATAAGCATGGCATGAGGATTAGAGGATGACTCATTAACAACCTGCAATATGCAGATGACACCACTTTGCTTGCTGAAAGTGAGGATGACTTGAAGCACTTACTGATGAAGATTGAATAATACACTCTGCAGTATGGATTACACCTCAACACAAAGAAAATGAAAATCCTCACAACTCCAACAATAACCAGCATCATGAAAAATGGAGAAAAGATTGAAGTTGTCAAAGATTTCATATTACTTGGTTACACAATCAACACCAATGGAAGCAACAGTCAAGAAATCAGACGACGTATTGCACGGGGCAAATGTGTTGCAAAAGACCTCTTTAAAGTGCTGAAATGCAAAGATAATCTATTTGAAGACTAAGGTGTGCCTAACACAAGCCATGGTATTTTCAATCACCTCATATGCATGTGCGAGCTGGACAATGAATAAGGAAGACCGAAGAGTTGATGCTTTTGTGCTGTGATTTTGGTGAAGAATATTGAAAGTACCACGGGCTGCCAAAAGAATGAACAAATCTGTCCTGGAGGAAGTGCAGCCAGAATGCTCCTTGGAAGCAAGAATTACCAGAATTTTTCTCACCTACTTTTGTCATGTTGTCAGAGGGACTACTCCTTGGAGAAGGCTATTGTGCTTGGAAAGTGAAGAGGCAAAGAAAAAGAGGAAGGCCTTCAACAAGATGGATTGACACAGTGGCTGCAATGATGGGCTCAAGTGTAGCAAAGATTGTGAGGCTGGCACAGGACCAGGCAGTATTTTGTTCTGTTGTACACAGGGTTGCTATGAGTCAGAGCCAACTTGACAACACCTAACAACAACAACAACAACAACAACATATATAATGTAATAATAATGTTCTATAAAGAAAACATAGTATTAATTAAGACCAGGACTCTGGAATTAGTTTGATTTTACTAATTACCAAGTGTATGACCTTGGATACACGTCTCAAATCTCTCTGTGCCTCAGTTTCCTCAGAGGGTGGTTGTAAGGAGGAAATGAGTTGTGTCTGATACACACTAAGGCCTCAATCAATGATAACTATTGTATAATTGTTAATAACTGATGAAGCCAGGAAGCTGAATAATTTATCTCTAGTCACATAGCTGAGAAGTAGTAGAACATGGCTGTGGACCCAGCTCTCTGACTTCAAGTCTAGTGCTGATGGCACTGTTCTTACTGTAGTTACCCACCATGGGTGCCTAGTTCCATCTGTCATTTAGGTCCTTTTGATTCTTCAGATGTGAGTGACATTTTGGTGTAAATTTTTTTTTTTTTTTTTTTTTTACAACAACGAGTCAAGCAGTCATGGACTATACAGGGCAGTTGGGTAGGTAGGATGGGAGGGAACTTTATCTATTAAGGATCTTTGGGGTCTGACCTTAGACTACCTATTCATACTTTGATGTGTTCAACAAATTGATTGAACATCTCCTGTGTTCTAGGTGCTTGGGATACCGCTGTGAACAAAACGCATGGAACCTGCATCCTACTGTCAGATTTCCAGCATCCTACTTTCACAGTCCCTGGGAAAATCCATAAATGTTCCCTTAAAACACTTAACTCTATTTTTATTTCTGTTGATAAAGGTTTCTTTGTATCAGGGGAAGCTCTCTTTATCTTTAGCTGCTCTGATGATTCTCAGTGTAATCTGTGCTTCAGTATCACCTGGGAAGTCTGTTAAAACTGCAGATTTCGAGGTCTAGGATAGGATTATCATCTGTAACAGTAACGAGCCTCACATGTGACTCTGTTTCACCACTGTTGTTGTTATGTGCCGTTGAGTCAGACCCGACTCATAGCAACCCCTTGGGTTTCTGAGACAGTATCACTACAGAAGTAGATTGCCCCATCTTCCTTCCGATGAGTGGTTGGTGGGTTTGAACTGCCAGCATTGTGGTTAGAAGTCAAGTGCCTGAGGCACTATGCTACCAGAGCTCCTGTTTCACCACTAAGTCCAGACTAATCTTTCTGTATGTACTTAACTATCCATTACTTTGGATTGTTCTGTAATTGTCTGGTGAGTTAGTCTCACCTCCCTCGATATACTGTCATCTTCTTGGGGAGACTGCATTCTACCTCCTGTTTTCTGGTTAGACTTGGCTCAGGTTTGGAAACCTGGTGGTCACTCACATATATATCAATTACTTATCATTTTAGATGATCACTAATTGGATCATTAATAGAAAGACCTTGTGCTATAGCAGAAAATGCATAGGCTTTGAAGAAAGGCTGCATTTGAATTCCAGCCCTGCCATTGTCAAAGGTGTCACTTTGGTCAGGTTACTGAACCTATCTGGGTTCCCTTTCCTTCTGCACAAAGGGGATAATTGGTCCACTTTGCAGGGTTACTGTGAGAATCAAATGATAATCTTAGAGGAACATCCAAGTGCATGTGCTTAAAAAATGTTTGTTGTTAATACCCTTCTCTTAACTTTCCAAATGCCTAAGCAGGTGGGGTTTGAGTGCTTTCCTGCAAACCCTGGCTCAGGAATACTAATTTGTTGTCTATCCCTGGGCAAGTCAGTCAACCTCCTTGGACCAGAGGTTCATCGTCTGATAACTGACTCAAGGAGGTCTTCTCTCAACATTTTAGTGAACCACGGTAATTCAGAAAGGATTATTTTAAAGAGGTATTTCTAAAACATCACAACAACAACAAATGCAGTACTTACATGCCCATTACAGGACTCGTACATGGTAGATATTCAAGAAGCATTTACTGAATGAAAAAATATGCCAAAACAGCTCCCAGTGAGCCAATTCATGACCTCTAAGCTCTTTTCCAAAATTTTTCTCTACTCCAAGTACTTTACACCCTCCCTTCCATAAGGTAAGAGCAACTTGGCAGGACTCCACAATGCCAATTTTAATTTCCAACTTTATGTTGTGATGTTTCAGAGTTTATACAGCTCCTAGGGAGAAGCAGTTGTCACCATGGCAACCTTCAGGCCACTGCAGTGAGAGAAATTAGTGCCTGCCCGGACCTAGTAATTGCCATAGTCTTTTCCTCTTGGATTCCTAGCAGTGGATGCTGGAATACAAATATCAAGTGGGCTCCAACCAGTGAGGATAATAGTGTACAGCAATAAACTATCTGTTAGCTGATGCTTACATTTCAGACAAATTGAGAAGGTTGTCAAAGGCATTAGCTTCTATCCTTTCCAGGGAATCACTCTGGGAGATTTCACTAGGAGAGAAAAGAAAAAAAGAAGCATGAAAGCAATGATTGCATGATAATGAGTTCTGTGTGTGACCCCACAACAAAGCTCCAGGGTGCCTGTCTGAAAAGGAACAGGGACAACTGGAGTCATCCTCACATCATAAAGGAACATCTCCTTTAGGAGCACCGAGGGGCATTCAGAGCCCAGGTGTAGTTGAAATGCAAGTTTCAGTAGCCCCTGCTTATGCGGCAGGTTTGTTTCTTATTTATCTATACTCACAGAGTCACAGATTGTTAGAAGTGGATAGGCCTTTTGAGGAAATCTAGTCACAGCTCTGGAAATGGATGCCTTGGGAGGGGGAGGTAAACAGCGTTTCCATCAGGACTAGGATCAGAATTTGTGGGATTCCAATTCCATCACGCTAGTAAGGTTTTAATTTGGGTTGAATTTATTGGTTCCTAAATGTTCAGCCTTGGTTCCCCCAAATCCTATTCTGATCCTCTGCATGTCATGTGCCTTCATGAGTTATAATTTTCCATTTGCTTGAGCCTAACCCTCCCTCTTCTGCTCTCAAATTTAAATGCTGAGGATAGGAGTATACCCCGTTCACTTTTGAATCATTGGTGGCTTCATATGTCCTGGAACATTGTTAGAAAATGAATGAATAAATGAACAAATGGGCTAATGAAAGGATTTTTCAAAAAAGACTCAAATGTAAAGAAACCAGCTTTGCCGTACACCGTCCCCCAAGCAGATAGGTAATATCAGTGCTATTGTGAAATCCCAACCTCAGCTACTATTTGCTGTGAGCTGAAGAAAAAAATCTCAAATTCACAAATTGTACACTTGCACATTTCTAAGGTCAACATTCATGGAAAGCTTCTGACTTGATGAGAGCTTTACCCCGCAAAAGGGCAGAGCCTAAGGCAGTTAATGTCTTTTATGAATACAGAGTAATAGATTGTTCCTGGGCTGATTCATCTTGCTCCTACCTAATGGTTTGCTTATTTAACTGTGGCTGCTTTTCTCACTAGGAGGTCTTAATGCATTAAAAGTCACCAAAACTCTACATTTAAACTTGAGAGCAGAAAAGGAAGTGTTAGGCTCAAGCAAATGGACTTTTCTGTAACCTGCAATGAATTTCTTATAATATACAATAATTCAGGAGCTCTGAGAGTGTAGTGCCTAAGGCATGTGACTGCTAACCAGAAGACTGGCGGTTCAAATCCACCAGCCACTCTTGGGAAGGAAGGTTGGGCAATCTACTTCCCTAGTGATACTGCCTCAGAAACCCAGGAGGCGTTGCTATGAGTCGGAGCTGACTTGGTGGCACATAACAACAACAACATCCAATAATTCTGGAGGAATTATTTTTATTATCTTCATAGCTTGCTAATACCTTAAAGAGCCACCAAAAGTTTCTCCAGGAGCTAGGATTTACTGTGTAGTAACTCACTGCTCTTGAGTCGGATCAGACTTCTAAAGTCCAGGCAACTGTTGAGACCAGAAATGCTCTCTGGGAACTAAATGGCTTTTGGTATTCTTTGGTTCAGGCTAACTTTAAGAAGGATATGAAGATACTGGGACTCCTTAGAAAGTTCTCTGTAATGAGGTCTTGGGCCTTAGAGGAGCTCTGTTTGTGCAGTGGTAAAAGGCCTCAGCTGCTAATCAAACAAAAGTTCAGTGGTTCAAAACCACCATCTGCTCTGCAGAAGAAAGATATAGCAGTCTGCTTCCATAAAGATTTACACCTTCGGAAACCCTAAGGGACAGATCTACCCTGTCCTAAGGGGTGGCTAGGAGTTGGAATTGACTTGATGGCAGGGGGTTTAGACTTTAGAAGAAGGTGAGACCCAAGGACAAAGAATTGAAGCTACATATGCAGAAATGTGAGATCACACCACATTATCAGGTTGCTTTATACTTTTGATAAATGCCTTTCATTGGTGCAGATTTAAATACTGTGTTTTTTTTCTTTTGTTTTTTTTTTGGTTCCACTGTTTTTTTTTTGTTGCTTGTTAACTTTTTACCCCTTTTTTTTTTTTTGGTTTTTTTTTAAATTTTGCCCGGGGGGGACTAGCTGCTCTTGCAGATGGGTTTTTATGATTGGGATCTACTTTTCCACTTGAGGAGTTTATCATTACTTATCAAATGCATTCAGTTCTTTGAAGCAAGGTTAATGACGTAGATTTTAATGACTCTTGGAAATCACACCTTTTCTTTAAAGGTGCCTGGACATTATTTGTATTGTAATAGATAAAAATAGGAGGGTTTCCTAAAGACAATTTCTCTCCTAGAAAAATTATCCTCTTTCAGCTGTGTTTTCTCTTAGAAACAAAATTCATCATTCTCATTATGAATGTCTTTTGATATGCAAAATATCTTACTTACATTTTTACGACCTCATTAAGTCCTCTGAAAGCTTGAGATGGGATTACTTTGATAGGGAGATAGGTGAGTGAGCTAGAAAAGAAAAAAAGGAAAGCCAAGATTTAAGACTGGATGCCTTTTAACTTCATGAACATAGTGTGTATATGTGTGTGCATCTGTGTGCGTATGCGCATGAGCACGTGTGTGTGTGTGACCCCAGAATTCCCAACAACAGGATTCAGGTTCAGAATTCTAACTTATATCAATAAAGACATGTATTATGTCTCATTTTCAGTCTTTATCAAAGAGTGAGTAATTTAATGGCCAAGATAATTCGTTTTGGGATCAGACACACCTGGGTTCAAAGTGTAGCCTTCCTACTAGCCAGCTATGAGAACCTGATCATGTTATTAAGTCTTCTATGCTTCAGTTCCATCACATGACAGTTCCTCATACCATGATGGTTTGCATGTTGCTATGATCCTGGAAGCTATGCCACCAATATTTTAAATACCAGCAGGCAGTAGTGGTGGTAAACAGTCTCAGATCTATGGTTGTGTAACCATGTATTTATATTTAACTTCTCTGAGTCTCAGTTTCTTCATCTCTAAGATGAGGATGATAACAACAATAGTTTCTACCTTTTATATAAAGTTGAAAGGAGTTAATATATGTAAAGTACTAGGAACAGTGCTTGGCACACAGTAAGGTTGGCAGTTCAACCCACCCAGTGGCTCTGAGGGAGAAAGACCTGGAGATCTTCTCTATAGCGTTACAGCTTGGAAAACCCTACGAGGCAGTTGTACTCTTGCATGGAGTTGCTAGAGTCATAATTGACTCAACAGCAATTTCTTTCTTTCTTTTTAAAGTATATGTGTATATGTTATTGGCTCTGTTTCTCTGGAAAACCTAAGACAGGTGGATAGTTCCCTTTTATGACAAAAGTAACCTGAACGAGGTAACACAACTGGGAGACTGACTCGGAATGCTCTTTGCATTATGCCCTACTGGCTGAAGCATGTAATTCCTAACCTACTCTTTCTTGGTGAGCAAGCTGGAGGGGCAGGCTTTGTAACTTAGCTTTGCTTCAGAGGCCTGTTGTACTTTCTCTGTTACCCCACCAAGCAATTTACCAATAGTTCCTCCCTAAGAGCTATTGTGGGAGCTCTGGTAGCATAGTGGCTAAGGCACTTGACTGCTAACCAGAAGTCTTGTGGTTCAAATCCACCAGCCACTCCTCGGAAGGAAGATGGAGCAATCTACTTCTGTAGTGATACTGCCTCGGAAACCCAAGGAGGGGTCGCTATGAGTTGGGTCGGACTCGACGGCACATAACAACAACAAGAGCTATTGTAGGGGGCTCTGGTGGCCGTAGTGCCTAAGGCATTTGACTGGTAACTAGAAGGCTGGAGGTTTAAACCCACCAGCCACTCCTTGGAAGGAAGATTGAACAATCTACTTGCATAGAGATAAAAGCAAAAACAAAACAAAAAAACCCAAAACTCACTGTCATCAAGTCGGATCTGACTCATAGCAACCCCTCCTTGGGTTTCTGACAGATACTGCCTTGGAAAACCAAGGAGGAGTCGCTATGAGGTGATGTAGAGAAATTTTTAGAAATTTCATTTCAGAAAAATGCTTTTGCTCAGCAGTTGCTTAGAGATGATACAACCTAGAGGAAGTGATCCAAGCTCGATGCTCTGATTCTATTCCTGAAAACAGGCCTGCCAAACACATCATTCAACACCCAAAGTTATTTAACAGGAGATCAGAAAAGAACAGAGACAATGAGGGGAGAAATAGTCTTGAGATGATATGTTTGTTTCCTCTATTTCTTCTGGAATCATGTCTGCTTGGCTTACTGATTAAAAACACAGTTTTATTGCTTTCTGCACTGCTAAACCAATAAATTTCCAGAAGAGAAAGCTGTATTCTACTGTACTCCATACAACATCAATAAAACTGACAGCCAAATTCTGATTCCAGAATCTTTATTGCTGGGAATAATGCAGTGCAGAACGTATTTTGGAGAGTGTTTACATAAAAGCTTCAACTGAACCCTTCAGAGCTGCTTACTCATGCAAATGGAGCCCAGAAGCTGGAGCCTTGGGGCAGGCATCCTCTTCCTCCAAATGGGAGTGTAGTGAGGTTCCCAGGAGAGCAGTTTGGCTCAGGTTTGGCTGGGAAGGTTGCCTGAGGGGTTGATTGATATAAAGTTGAGGGATGGGGGAGCAAAGGTTGGACAGAGTGAGAGGAGCTATAGATCACGCATTGGCAGCCCCCAAAGACTGCGGAGCAGCCCTGGTGTGAGATGAAATTCTGCAGAGTTGATGTTGATGCCGCAGAGCAGGAAAAGCAGCAGTGATGAGAGTAAAAATAGAGTTCTAATCATAAAAGAGCCACAGAGCGAACAGCAGGTGACTCTGTGGAAGTGGCTCAGATGAGAAAGAAGCTTGGAAGCCAGAAGATGGGCAGAGAGGTGGGTGAGTCAGGTGCATCTTGGTTTTCAGAACAGATGTGCTCTCATGAAACCACCAGGAGAATGGGGTTCTGTGATTCCCAAACCACATTTCCACTGACGTACACTTCTAATTCAGAGATTTCATGTCTTCATTTCTGATTTGTCTTCAGTTGGCAGTAGTTTCTGAACATATAAGTGTCTGTCTCTCATATGTAACTTGTCTGTTCATGTGGCCTGGGAGCTGTTGTGCACTGAAGTTGCTTATGTGACTCTTTCTACTGCTGTACATATCCTGTAGAAATTTTCTCACTCAAAGTCAAGGGAATATGTACAAGGATTTTTCTCACAGCACCGTTTGTGGCATCAGGGGGTTGGAGGTGTAACATGGGTGACAATGCTGAGTGAGTGAATGGATAAGATGGATGGTACACACCACATCAGCAGTAGGAAACAACAGTCTAAAGCCATGTGTGGATCTTAGAATCCTGGGGCTGAGGTACAAAATAAATGAGATATAGACAGTACTTTTTGCAGAATTAAAATACATGCACAACAAATATTTGACATTTTAAGACACAAAACCAAAGCATACAAGTACATTAGAAGACTTACCTATGAGAGGGCTGGAAGCGGGAAACGGGAGGTAAAATAACTAAAAAAAGAGCGCCTTTGAGTGGACCGATGATAATGTTACTTGAATGACGTGTGATCAGTAAAATGAAAAAGAAAAAAAGTTTTATTTGATGTATTGAGTTCCTGCTTTCCTTTTTTTTTTTTTTAAAGTTACGCTTATATGTAGTCCGAGAATTTTGTGAATTTCAGGAACTTGTGCAAAGGTCAGTGTTATTTGATAGAGAACAGAAGCTACCAAGGAGAACTAGGGGAAAGAGGTCTAAGAAAGGACAGTTCAGTGGCTGCCCAGGGTCAAGAAAATAAAGGAGCAAGCAGTAGAATCCTTCCTGTTTTAAAGAACCAAGATTCCTGGACAAACATGAGGTTAAACTTGCGGGGCTGAGTTCTTTCTCTGGCTCTTAAAAAGGGTGTGAGATGCCTGTGGAAGAATATGACTGTACAACCATACAGCTTATTACATTTTCATAGTCCATTTTTACTGTTTTAACTCTTGATTTTTAAATGAATGGATGATGCAACACAGGTAACATCTAGGTCATGGCCAAACCCCACCCTACCCAAGTGCCTTTGCCACAGATGTTGGAAAAAAAACTTGGATGACAAAGGCAGCCTTAGCTTTACCAGCTCTAGAACTTTTATCTACTCACAAATTTTGTCTGCAGCCTTCCTGCCCATTCAGTTCTGGGTTAAAGATAAAGGAAAAGCAGTTTCTATTCCTTTGCACTGAAATTAAGTAACTCTCCCTAGCCCTGGGATCTAGTAGTTAGTTGGTCAAGACTTACATATAGCCCTGTATCTCTGCTGACCATTGTCTAGACTGGCCCCAACATGTGGAGGGCAGGGTGGCCTGCAGTGTCTTGGATTATGCTTGCTATCCAATGCAGTTATATCACTCATCTGTACAGTTTGTCATAGTGTGGTGGCTTGTGTGTTATTGTGATGCTGGAAACTATGCAACTGGTATTTCAAATACCAGTAGGATCACCCATGCTGGGTAGGTTTCAGGGGAGCTTCCAGACTAAGATAGACTAGAGAGAAGGATGTGGACAGATCCACTTTGAAAAAAATTGATCACTGAAAACTTTATGAACAGCAGAGAAACAGTATCTGATATAGTGCCAGCAAACAAGCCCTAGGTTGGAAGGCACTTGAAATACGACTGGGGAAGAACTGTCATTTCAAAGTAGTGTCAACCTTAAAACTGTGGGTGGAGGAAAGCTTTAGGGGCTTTCACTTACTGATGTGGCATGACTCAAAATGAGAAGAAATAGCAACAAAGATCAATTAATAATTGGAATGTAGACTATATGAAGTATGAATGTAGGAAAATTGGAAAATGTCAAAAATGAAATGGAATGCATAAAGATCATTATCATAGGCATTAGTTAGGTAAAATGGACTGGTATTGGCCATTTTGAATCACACAATATGATTTTCTATGCTGGGAAGGTCAAATTGAAGAGAAATGGTGTTCAAAAAGAACATTTCAATATCTATCCTGAAGTGCAATGCTATCAGTGATAGGATAATATCCATATACCTATAAGGAAGACCAGTTAATACTACTATTATCCAAATTTATGTGCCAACCACTAAAACCAAAGATGAAGAAACTGAAGATTTTTACCAACTTCTTCAGTCTGAAATTGACCACACATACAGTAAGATGTATTCATAATCAATGGTGATTGGAATGTGAAAAATGGAAAAAAAGAAGCATCAGTAGTTGGAAACATGGCTGTGGTGATTGAAATGATAGTAGAGACTGCATGATATATTTGCACAACAAATGACTTATTTATTGCAAATGCTTTTTCAACAACATCAATGGCAACTGTACATGTGGACCTCGCCAGGAGGAATACACAGGAATCTAATGGACTACATCTGTGTAAAGAGAGGATGGAGAAGCTCAGTATCATCTGTTAGAACAAGGGCAGGTGCTGACTGGAATAGATCATCAATTGCTCATCTGTAAGTTTCAGTTAAAGCTGAAGAAAATTAAAACAAATACATGTGTTTTCGTTACCTAGTGCCACTCTGGGGAGCTTTGGTAGCATAGTGGCTAAGGCACTTGACTGCTAACCAGAAGGCTGGTAGTACAAACCCACCAGCCAGTCCTTGGAAGGAAGATGGGGCAATCTACTTCCATAGTGATACTGCCTCGGAAACCCAACGAGGGGTCGCTATGAGTCAGGTCCAACTCGACAGCACATAACAGCAAGTGCCACTCTGACAAGAACATACCACAAATGGGATGCTTGAACAAACAAGAGTTTATTCTCTTACAGTTTGGAGGCTTTAAGTCTGAGTTCAAAGTGCTAGGCTCTAGGGGCTGGGTGAAACCCCCTCAACCTTGGGCTTCAGCTCTGCCTCCTGCTGAAGCTAGAGGCTTTTCTTCACTCAGACAGCTGCTGGCTACTGAGACTGACAAGCCTAAGTTTGACGAGTAAAAAGGCACAGTCCTAATGTTACCAAACCACGGGGCAGGCCATTAATTCAAGTCCACTGAAAGTCCCAAGGTCGGCAGAGCATGGCAGGCTGCTGAACAACGACATGGCTACATGCAGGGTTCAAGCATGCCATAAGTTAGAGACTCTCCCTAAAGCTGTTTCTTTTATATGGGAAGCAGACCACATCCCTAAAGCAGCTATTCAGCTGCTTGTGGTAGATCCACCATGGAGATGATTGCCAACCTCATCATGGGGAATAACTACCACCAGCTGCCCAGCCACTCAGCCAGGCCCAGCCAAGTTGACACACAACTTTAACTACCACAACATGAGAGCCAAAATATGACTTTTGAGTATTTCCCATGTGAATGCAGCGATGATTTGAGGGATAGATTTGATTCACTGAACACGAATGACCAAAAAGACCAGATAAATTGTGGGATGACATCAAGGACATCATACACGAAGAAAGCAAAAGGTCATTAAATAGGAAAAAAAAACAAGAGACCAAATGGATGCCAGAAGACACTCTGAAACTTGCTCTTGAACATAGAGTAGCTAAAGCAAAAGGAAGAAATGATAAAATAGAAGAGCTGAAGAGAAGATTTCAAAGGGCAGCTCGAGAAGACAATGTAAAGTATAATAATAAAACGTGCAAAGACCTGGAGTTAGAAAAGCAAAAGGAAGGAACGTGCTTGTCATTTTTTAAGCTGAAAGAAATGAAGGAAAAGAAAATATTCAAGCCTCAAGTTGCAATACTGAAGGATTCTATGGCAGTTCAAACCCACCAGCCCCTCCTTGGAAGGAAGATTGGGCAATCTACTTCCATAGAGATACCACCTTGGAAACCCAAGGAGGGGGTCACTATGAGTCAAATTGGCTTGATGGCAGTGAGTTTGCTTTTGGTTTATGGGCAGAATATTGAATGATGTAGGAGGCTTCAAAAGAAGATGGAAGGAATACACAGAGTCACTGTACCAAAAAGAATTGGTTGACATTCCATCATTTCAGGAGGTAGCATATGATCAAGAACCAATAGTACTAAAGGAAGAAGTCCAAGTTGCACTAAAGGAAGGTGAAAAACAAGCCTCCAGGAATTGAAAGAATATCCATTGAGATGTCTCAACAAGCAGATGTAAAGCTGGAGACACTCATTTATGCCAAGAAATTTGGAAGACAGTTCCTTGGCCAACCAACTGGAAGAGATCCATATCATTCCAAAGAAAGCCTACAGAGTGTGGAAATTATTGAACAATGTCATTAATATCATCAAACCCAACCAAACCCACTGATATTAAGTTTATTCCAACTCATAGTGACTGTACAGGACAGAGTTTCCAAGGCTATATATCTTCAAGGAAGCAGACTACCTCATCTTTTTTCCAGGTTGCAGCTAGTATGTTCAAACTGTCAACATTTTAGTTAGCAGTGAATGCCTTAACTACCATGCCACAAATTTAGCTGAAGATAATTCAAAAATAGTTGGAGCAGTATATTGACAGGCAACTGCCAGAAATTCAAGCCAGATTCAGAAGAGGGCGTGGAACAATGGATATCATTGCTGATATCAAATGGATTGTAGCTGAAAGCAAGGGATAGTAGAAAGATGTTTACCTGTGTCTTACTGACTATGCAAAGGCATTAGACTATGTGGGTTATAATAAGTTATGGATAACATTGCAAAGAATGGGAATTCCAGAACACTTAATTGTGCTCATAAGGAACCTGTATATAGACCAAGAAGCAGTCATTCGAACAGAACAAGGGGATACTGCATGGTTTAAAATCAGGAAAGGTGTGCATTAGGGTTGTATCCTTTCACCACATTTATTCAATCTCTACGCTGAACAAATAATATGAGAAGCTGGACTATATAATGAAGAATGCAGCATCAGGACTGGAGAAAGACTCATTAACAACCTGTGATATGCAGATGATACAGCCTTGCATGCTGAAAGGGAAGACTTGGAGCATTTACTGAGAAAGATCAGACTACGGCTTTCAGTATGGATTACACTTCAAAATAAAGAAAACTAAAATCTTTAACTGGACCAATAAGGAACATCATGATGACTGGAGAAAAGATTGCAGTTGTCAAGGATTTAATTTTACTTCCATCCACAATGAATGCCCATGGAAGCAGCAGTCAAGAAATCAGACCCAGTGCACCATGTGTCAGAGGCCAACAACAGAGGGAAATTTACAAACAAGCTATTTGCATTTGTATTAACCCAATTCTTGAAGAAGATAAAAGCCCTTCCCAGTAGTATCTAATGTCTCTAGGACACTCAAGGATGGTTTTCTTGTTTTGCTCTTGTTTTAAATATATTTTTGTTTTGCATTTAATAATACAGATGACCTTGGAAAGAGCCCATGTCCCCAGCTCATTTGCTTGTTAACAAACCCTCATAATAATGTTAGTGGGAGACCCTTAGAGATTGAAGGGCTCTTTGTCCCCCTTTAAGGAAACCTAAAATTTGAAAATCCTTTTTACAAATCTATCGATTGGGAGATATTTGCATTACAAAGGGTTTTTGATTCTACAGAAAGAATCTCTGCTTTAAATAGCAAACTCCCAGGGTGGGTGAATGGGAAATATGGTTCAACTGATAAATACTTTCTCTTTCTAAAAAAGATGAAAAAAACCAGGTGCCATGGACTTGATTCCAGCTCATAGAGACTCCATGTGTATCAGAGTGGAACTGTGTGCCATAGGATTGATTTTTCAGATGTAGATCACGAGGCCTTTCTTCCAAGGTGCCTCTGGGTGGATTCAAATGATGCCCCCTTTGTTAGCAGCCATTTGCACTACCCAGAGACTCTCCCCCCCTTTTTTTTACCTGTTGCATGAATTGGCCACCATTTATTTATTAATTTATTATATTTTATTTTTTATATAATTTTATTTTGTTGTTCAGAATATACACAACAAAATATACACCAATTTAACAGTTTCTACATGTACCATTTAGTGACATTGATTATATTCTTTGAGTTGTGTGACCATCCTCACCCTTCTTTTCTGAGTTGTTCTACTTCCATTAACATAAATTCATTGCACTCTATGGTTCCTATCTAGTATTTTGAGTTGCTGGTGTCAATTTGATCCCATATAGATAGTTCTTTAAAAAGCATAATGCTTATGGTAGAGCTTTATTTTTCAATTAGATAAGTTAAACTACTGTTTGTTTTTTTTAAAAAAACAGGGGGGATATTTTTGGTTTAAAATTTAAAGATTATCTCAGGGCCATAGTTTTAGGGGTTCATCCAACTTTCATGGTTCTAGGAAGTCATGAGTCCATGAGAATATGAAATTCGGTTCTACATTTTCTCCCCCTTTGATCAGGATTTTTCTATGGATTTTTTTTTTTTTTTAAATCAAAATATTCAGTAATGGTATCTGGGTACCATCTAATTCTGGTTTCATGGCAAAGGAAGCAGTTGTTCATGGAGGTAATAGCTACACATCCTCCTATACGAACTCTCCTCCTTCCTCTGTTGTTTCAAGCAGATGTTGTTGTTGTTATGTGCCATTGAGTCGGACCCGACTCATAACAACCCCCTCCTTGGGTTGCTGAGGCAGTATCACTATGGAAGTAGATTGCCCAACCAATAGAGACCAATTTTTGTGTCTTGGATGGCCATTTGCAAGCTTTTAAGGCCTTAGGCACTATATATTGAACTAAGATGTAGAACAAAGGCACTAAACATATTATTAGGCTGACTAACTGCTGTGTCCCAGGGACTCCCTTTAAAAGACAGGTATTGCATAAAGCAAACTGCAACTATAGATTCTCTACCACCCTTGCTTCAAGAGCTTAGCATGCAAGAGGGTTTACAGAGCAGGGCTACCTTCTGGGCCTAGAGGCTGAGTGGGCCAGAGGAAGAGGAGAGCAAAGGAGAGAAATCCATTATGGATCTGGAGCCTCCAAAGCCTGGGCAGGGTCTTTAGTCACTTGCAGGATCTTTTACCTTTCCTTCTGCCTAGCACATGGCAGAAGTGAAATATTTTTATTCATTGCTCTCTAATTGTTTAAAAAAACCATCTCTATTATTGATTTAAGAAAGTTACAAACATGCATCCATCTTTCACAGATGATTAGTTTCTTGCTAGAGCTATAAACTCTGAATTTTAAAACAGTATAAAAGTAGAGGGAATGAGAAAGAGAGAAACATGTATTTAAAGCATTTTTTGCTTAATGAGCTTGTTGATATGGTAGGAGGAATCATTATTTTAATTCAAAAGAATGTTAATATTTCAATATTTATTGTGTAAGACCTTGTTCTATATTTAACAATGACTTAAGAATTTCTGTGTTTTTTTTTCAAAGCTGCTCAGTAATTACAATAAACTTGCTTTCATCTCGGAGTAAAGTAAAAATGACTTTCCCCTTTTCAAATGATCTTTAAATCTTTGTGTTTTCAAATGCATAGATCTATATGGTAACTTCATTTCAGGGAATGTCTTCATTTATTGCCCTCCTGTGTCTTCAGCTTTTACTTAGAGGGATCTGAGACTTCATTCCTAACTGAAACATAAAGTCAGTAAGGTCAATATAAATAGATATTAAATATGTTAAATTTATATCAGAAACTTTCAAAACTCTTGTGAAAATGTACCCAGGTGATTTTTTTAAAAAAAAAACGCATGTGCGTCTCCCCCATTTCTACAGGTATCATCCAATGACACTGCTTACATTCTTCATGTTGTACAACCATTCTCACTCTCCTTTTCCAAGTCATTCCACCACCATTAACACAAATTCAACGTGTCCTAAGCAAAAGCCCACCTTCCACTTATTCCCACTCCTGATAACCACTAATAATCTCTGGTATCTATATATTCACTATTTTATATAAATGACATCATACAATATCTGTCCTTTGGCAAATGATTTACCTCACTCAGCATGATGTTTTCAAGGCTCATCCACGTGGTGACATTCATTAGGACTTCATTTTTCCTTGTGGCTGATTAGTATTTCTCTGCAAGTATATACCACATTTTGTTTATCCATTCACCTTTTGATGCACATTTCAGTTGTTTCCATCTTTTGGCTAATATGAAAAGTACTGCAGTGAACACTGGTGTACAGGTTCATGAAGTGATTTTGGTGATTGTCTACTCTTGTGTTTACTGTATTAAGCTCAAGGTATTTTAGAATGAAAGAGCCCATTAAAGATTTGATTTAATCTCTACTTTACAGAGGAAGAATCTTAAGTTAGGAAATGTGTAATGGCGTCCCTGAAACCACATGGTTCAGTGGCAGATCTGGACTAGAACAAGGGCCAGTTCTTTCCTGGTCCAGTGCTATGTCTTCCACCAACCAAATCACATCAGTGCTGTTCTTTGGGAGCTTGTTGATACACCCTACTATGTGATCTTCAGTCTCTCCTGTGAATGGAGTTACCAGCTTCTTGAAGGCACACACTCAGTCTTCAACTTCAAGACACAGCTTATATTCTACTTCCTCCATGAAGCTTCAAAAGCTACCAGACGGCTTTTCTCTCCCTTCTCTGTCTTCTTTATCACTTAAGTGACTACACTATTTTTTGTTTTTTTGTACTATTGTTTGAGAATTTACCAGGTTCCCTGTATGGATGTTGTTCTGGTTACCTAGTACCGCTCTGACAAGAAATATACCACAAATGGGATGGCCTTAACAAACAGGAGTTTATTCTTAAAATTTGGAGGCTTTAAGTCCAAGTTCAAAATGCCAGGCTCTCGGGGCTGGGTGAAAGCCCCTCAACCTTGGGTCCAACTCTGCCTCCTGCTCCCAGTCCACTGGAGCTAGAGGTATTTCTTCACTCAGACAGCTGCTGGCTGCTGAGGCTGAGGAGCCCCAAGGTTGTCAAGTAAAAAAGCACAGTCCCGATGTTACCAAACCACACGGCAGGCCATTAACTTAAGTGCATTGTAAGTCCCAAGGTTGGCAGAGCATAGCAGGCTGCTGAGCAATGACACGGCTCCATGTACGGTCCAAGTGTGCCATAGGCTAGAGACCATTCCCAAGTCTTCTCCTTATATACAGGAAACAGACCAAGCCCAAAGGCAGCTACTCAGCTGCTTGTGGTAGATCCCACCATGGAGTTGATTGCCAGTCTCATCATGGGGAATACTACAACCAGCTGCCCAGCCACTCAACCAGGCCCAGCCAAGTTGACACACAAACATAACCACCACAGACGTTTACTATGCTCCAGCATTGAACACTCAGTTTCTGGTAGATTCTGCCTTCACACTGTTCCTTTCATCCAGCCTGTTTATTTCTTACTCCATCTAGACTACTCTATCACCCCCTAATTGATTTCCCTTTACTCCATCTTGGCTTTCCCTGCCTAGTCTTGATTAATCTTCCTGACAATTACAACAATGTCACTCTTATGCTCAAATATCGTCTGTGCTTCCCTTTGGCCTATTAATTATCTATAAACGTCTCAGCCTTGTATTCTAGGCCCACCAACAAAAAGCCAAAATGTCATGCACCAGGTGTGTCACTCACAATTTCCTCCTATAATCAACATACTAGACTTGGTTTGTCCAATATGGCAGCACTAGCCATGTGTGGCTCCTGAGCACTTGAAATGCCAATCTGAATTGTGATTGTTCTTAAGTATAAAATACATGATGGATTTAAAGACTTGGTAAGAAAAAGAATGAACAATATTTTATTAATAGTTTTTATATTAGTTACATGTTGAAATAATATTTTAGATTAAATAAAATATACTATTCTTCTTTTCCTTGTAGTAAATTATCGTCATGCCATACAATTACATAAACTTATCTCTGGTAGTGTAGTGCCTAAGGCACTTGACTGCTAACCAGAAGGCAGGTGGCTCAAACCCACCCACTCCTTGAAAGGGAGGTTGGGCAATCTACTTCTGTAGTGATACTGCCTCAAAAAACCCAAGGAGGGGTCGCTATGAGTCACGTCCGACTCAAAGGCACATAACAACAGCAACAACACAACATTGTGTAGGTGAAGGAGCTTTGGTGGTGCAGTGCCTAAGGCATTTGACTGCTAACCAGAAGGTTGGTGGTTCAGCCAGCCACTCCACAGAAGGAAGATGGGCAATCTACTTCCATAAAGGTTTACCACTTCAGAAACCCAAAGAGGGTCGCTATGAATCAGAATCAACTTGATGGCAGTGAGATTTTTTTTTTAATTGTCTATGTGTATGTCTTCACTATACTATTATTCTTCATTTTATCTTTTAAAAACTTTTAAAATATGGCTATTGCAAAATTTAAAGTTATATATGTGATTCACATTATATTTCTACTGGACAGCACTTCACTAGACAAATGACTGTATTTGCTGAATGTGCCTCATACTTTCCTGTTTTCATTCACACTGTTTATCATCTGCAGCATATCCATGCTTTTCTGCTCTGGCCAAATTCTACTAAATAACTAGGCACTGTAGATGGCAATAAGGAGATCTGTTAGTACAGTGCATAAGGTATTTGACTACTAACTAGAAGGTTGGTGGTTCAAACCCATCAGACACTCTGTGGAAGGAAGATGGGGCAATCTACTTCTGTAAATATTTACCACCTCAGGAACTGAATGGGAGTCGCTATGAGTTGAAATTGACTCAAGGCAATTGGTATGGTTTGTTTTTGGTAGATGGCAAAATAACTCTGGTGGTGTAGCGGCTAAAGCATTTGGCTGCTAACCAAGAAGTGGGTGATTTGAACCTACCAGCTACTCTGTAGAAGAAAGATGAGGCAGCCCACTTCTGTAAAGATTTACAGCCTTGGAAACTGACTGGGGGTCACTATGAGTCAGAATTGACTCGACAACAGTGAGTTTGGTTTGGTTTTTTTGGTGGTGGCAAAGAAGTCCTTGCCAGAGCTTTAACCACCATAGTGGTTAAAGGATTTGGCTGCTAACCAAAAGATCAGTGGTTTGAACCCATCAGCCACTCCACAAAAGAAAAATGAGGCAGTCTGCTTCTGTAAAGATTTACAGCCTTGGAAACCCTATAGGACATTTCTGCTCTGTCCTATAGAGTTGCATGAGCTGGAATTGACTCAGTGGCAGTGGGTTTGGTAAATGGCAACTGGTTTATAGCCTAACCAAGCTGGCACATAAAACTCACCATCACAGCAACTATCCCATAGACTTTCGAGACTAAATAAAATGCTTACACAATACTATTATAGTGTCTAATATATTTTTTTTAAACATTCATGTCTGCTCACTGTGAAAGTCAAGCTACTCACACCATACCCAAGCCACACCTCATGGCAACAGGGGGAAGGGGTAAAGGTGGGGTAGGGAAAGGTTGGGGAGACTGGATGAGGGGCACCTGTTTTAGGATGGATGTGGTACTTTGGGATTCTTTTTCTTGCCATGGATCACTCAAAAGTCTATAAAATGCCGTGGACTTGTCCCTGGCTCTTAGTAGTCTTGATGATTTCTCTTGCTTATACATAAGAAAACTGAGAGGGAGGGTAAATAACCCCATTTGGTACCTTTATTTGGGGATCAGATATATAGACTTCACTTGACAGCTTTTTAAAGAAATAATAAAGAACAACCTTCTATTTAATATTTCAAGTCTGAGCAGCCACTCTGCAGATTTTGGATTTGCTTATTGAAAACTGGAAACAAAGAATAAGGATTGGTAGTTGGAAAATGTGCCCTTGGTGAAAAAAAATGATGCTACAGACCACATGATAGAATTCTGTAACATCACTGACTTCTTCATTGCAAACACCTTTTCTCAACAATATAAGATGTTACTATACATGTGGACCTCACTGATGGAATACACATAAATCAAATCAACTATATCTGTGAAAAAAGACTGTAACACCTTAATATTATCAATCAGAACAAGGCCAGGGACTGACTGTGGAATAGAACGTCAATTGCTCATACACAAGTTCAAGTTGAAGCTGAAAAAAATTAAAACAAGTCTACAAGAGCCAAAGTACTACCTTGAGTATATCCTCCCTGAACTTAGAGACCATCTCAAGAATAGATTTGATGCATTGAATACTAATGACTGAAGACCAGAAGAATTGTGGAATGACATCAAGGACATAATACATGAAGGAAGCAAAAGGTCATTAAAAAGACCAGAAAAAAGAGAAAAGACCAAAATGGATGCCAGAAGAAACTCTGAAATTTGCTTTTTTGAACAGAGAATAGCTAAAATGAATGGAAGAAATGATGGAGTTAAAAAACTGAACTGAGGATTTCAAAGGGCAAGTCGAGAAGACAAAGTAAAGTATTATAATGAAATGTGCAAATACCTAGAGTTAAAAAACCAAAACTGAAGAACATGCTTGACATTTCTCAAGCTGAAAAAACTGAAGAAAAATTCAAACCTCCAGTTATAATACTGAAGGATTCTGTGGGCAAAATATTGAACGATAGAGGAAGCATCAAAAGAAGAGGGAAGGAAAACACAGAGTCACTGTATCAAATGGAATTGGTTGAGTTTCAACCATTATAGGAGAGCATATGATCAAGAACTGATGGTATCAAACTGCACTGAAGGCACTGGTGAAAAACAAGACTCTAGGAATTGATGGAATACCTATTGAAATGTTTCCCCAAATGGAGAGAACACTGGATGCACTCACTCACCTATGCCAAGACGTTTAGAAGACAGCTATCTAGCCAACTGATTGCAAGAGATCCCTATTTGTGCCTATTCCAAAGAAATATGATCCACCAGAGTATAGAAATTATCAATCAACATCATTAATATTAAATTTTTCAGAAGATAATTTAAAAAAATTATTGCAGCAGTACATCAACCCAAAACTGCCAGTAATGACAGCTGGATTCAGAAGATGAGGTAGAATGAGGGAGATCATGGCTGAAGTCAGTTGGATCTTGGCTGAAAGCAAAGCATACCAGAAATATGTTCATCTATGTTGTATTGACTATGCAAAGACATTCTACTGTGCGGATCATAAGAAATTATGAATAACACTGTGAAAAATGAGAATTCAAGAACACTTACTCATGCTCATGTGCAACCTGTACATAGACCAAGAACAAGTAGTTCAAACAGAAAAAGGAGGGCAGATCCTGGGTGGTTTAAAAACACAAAGGCATGTGTCAGGGTCGCATCCTTTCATCATACTTATTCAATCTGTATTCTGAATAATTTGAGAGACTGGGCTATATGAAGAAGAACGTGGTATCAGGATTGGAGGAAGACTAATTAACAACTTGTGATAAGCAGACACAACATTGCTTGCGCAAAGTGAGGAGGACTTGAAGCACTTACTGATGAAAGTCAGCAACTACAAAAATCCTCACATTTGGACCAATAAACAACATCATGATAAATAGAGAAAAGATCAAAGTTGTCAAGGTTTTCATTTTAGTTGAACCCACAATCAACATGCATTGAAGCAGCAGTCAAGAAATCGAATGAGGTATTGCATTGGGCAGATCTACTGCAGAAAACTTCTTTAAAGTGTTAAACAACAAAGACGTCTGTTTTGGTTACTTTGTGCTGCTCTAACAGCAAATAACACAAATGGGTGGCTTTAACAAACAGGAGTTTATTCTCTTACAGTTTTAGAGGCAAGTAGTCCATGTTTAAAGTCTCAAGCTCTAGGGGCTGGGTGAAAGCTCCTCGACTTTGGGCTTTAGCTCTGCCTCTTGCTCCTGGCCCACTGAAGCTGGAGGGGTCTCTTTACTCAGGCAGCTGCTGATTGCTGAGGCCGATAAACCCAAGGTTGACAAGTACAATGGCATAGTACCAAAATGATCAAACCACATGGCAGGCTACTAATTCAAGTCCATTAACAGTTCCAAGACCGTCAACAACATGGCAAGCTGCTGAATGATGACTCCGCCACATGCAGGATTCAAGTGTGCCAAAAGCTAGAGACCTTCCTCAAAGCTGCTTTTTATATACTGGAAGCAGACCACATCCCTAAGGCTGCTACTCAGCTGCTCCAGTAGATTCTACCATGGAATTGATTACCAATTTCACCATAGGTGTTTTGGTTATCTACTACTGCTCTGACAAGAATACACCCCAAATGGGATGGCTTGAACAAACAGTTTATTCTCTCACAGTTTGGGAGCCTAGAAGTCCAAGTTCAAAATGCCAAGCTCTAGGGGCTGTGTGAAAGCCCCTCAACTTTGGGCTTCAGCTCTGCCTCTTGCTCCCAGCCCACTGAAGCTAGCAGGATCTCTTCACTTAGGCAGGTACTGTGCTGAGGCTAACAAGCCCAAGGTCGACAAATAAAATGGCACAGTCCTGATGTTATCAAACCACATGGCAGGCCATTAATTCAAGTCTATTGAAAGTCCCAAGGTTGGCAGAGCATGGAAGGCTGCAGAACAATGACACAGCTACATGCAGGGTTCAAGCATGCTATAAGCTAGAGACCATTCCCAAAGCTGCTTCTTATGTACGGGAAGTAGACCATATCCCTAAGGCAGCTACTCAGCTGCTCCAATACATTCCACCGTGGAGTTAATTACCAGTCTTACCATGGGGAATAACTACATCTAGCTGCCCAGCTACTCAAAACCAGGCCTAGCCAAGTTGACACATAACCTTAACTACCACAACTTCACTTTGAGGACTAATGTGAGCTTGACCATATGCATGTGAAAGCTGGAGAATGAATAAGGAAGACCAAAGAAGAATTGATGCATTGGAATTATGGTGTTGGTGAAGAATATTGAATATACCATGGGCTACCAGAAGAATGAAGAAATCAGTCTTGGAAGAAGTATAGCTAGAATGCTCCTTAGATGGTGAGACTTCATCTCACATACTTGGGACATGTTATCAAGAAGAACCAGTTCCTAAAGAAGGACATAAAGCTTGGTAGAGTAGAGGGTCAGAGAAAAAGAGGAGGCCTTCAACAAGATGGATTGACAGAATGGCTGCAACATGGGCTCAAACACAGCAATGATGGTAAGGATGTTGCAGGACTCTGCAGTGTTTCATTCTGTTATACACAGAGCTGTTATGAGTTGGAATCAAATCAACGACACCTAACAGCAATACTGAATTAAAAAGTTCAGCCAGTTGGAACTCTCCCATTGGAGACTACAATTTGAGTTGACTCTTCTCCAAGACAGCTGCTCTGGAACAGTCAAGGAGCTTCGATGAGCTTATGAATTATAATGTGAACTAAGATGCTCAACAAGATTCCCTGGATAACTTATTTTCCAAGTCATTTGTGCAACAATGAAATTAAAATATAAAGCCTCAGAGGAAAATAGTAAACACATCTAAGCCTATACTCAAAATCCATTTAAAGTTTGCTGAAGACACAAAGCAAAATAACCCAACTAGAATTCTTCCAGCAATAACATAACATGACAAGAATAACTCTGGTAAATAAAACTACATGTTGAATTCTCCCTGGGGAATGTCTGCATCATCTGTAATGATTTCTCAGAAATATTTTTCAGGAGCAGTGAATATTATGTTGTCAGAGCGGTGACATTGCAGATATGCTTCAGGAAGTTCTTTCATCACAAGCTTCTGTTTCCAGGCACTTTTTTAAAAAAAATTTCTTTGAGTGAGTTTATAAAAGCTGGTTGCAACTGATATACTGCACACTTTTAATTAATTTTAGGATGGGTTGAAGTGCTTGGAATTACAGCCTTCATCACTTTTCACTAATTCACCAGCTCTTGTTAACACCAGTTTGTGTGGCTGCATGGCTCCAAAATGCCCCCTTATATGAAGCATCTCATTGACTTTGCAGGCTGACCCTCTTCACTTGCCTCAGAGGGAAACATCTGTCTTCAGCTAGGCCAAATGGATTCTCTCTTGGGAATCTGAAACTTGTAATAGAAAGAGCCACCATCTGTCAGCCAGTTTGCTGTACTGTGGTGCCTTCTGTGTGGCTATGATGCTGAAAGCTATGCCACCAGTGTTTCAAATACTAGCAGTGCCACCATAGTGGACAGGTTTCAATGACGCTTAAGACCAAAACAGACTAGGAAGAGAGACCTGGTGATGTAAAAATTATCCAATAAAAACTCTATTGATCACAACAGATCAGTGTTTCATATAGTACTGGAAGATGAAGTTGGAAAGCACTCAAAATACACAGCAGGCACAACAGTGGCCTTACGCATGCCAAAGGTCATGAATATGATGCAGGACTGGTCAGTGTTTCATTCTGTTGTACATGAGGTCACTACAGGAGCCAACTCAATGGCAACTAACAAGAGCAACCAGAAGGAGCCAGAGAAGACGAGACTTTGCTCTGGTGCCAGATTCTCTGCAGATCTTGCCCACATCCTTCTACTTAAGTTCATCTCTAGTGATTAACGAAGAGTCCAATTTCTGGTGCTTGCACATGAGAACAGCCTTAAACAGATCTCTATCAGAGGTTTCAAAGGTAGAGTAATGCACTGTTCAATTGGCTGTTAATAATACAGACAGGATATGCATTGTTGGTTAGTAAGAGAACAGAAGATTTTGCATAGTTATTCCCAGCTGGTATCAAAGGCCAGACCTGAGTTTCGGGTATAATCACATTAGTTCGGCTGCCCCTCTAGTGAATGAGGCTTAAAGAACTACAGCTCAGATGACATCTCCACCAAATTTGCTTTGTTATTCTGACTGAAAGGGGCAGCATCTCCCTCAGAACTCCTACCAGTCTTTGTTTATATCTCTAACCTGGCTTTGACCACTTTCTGCATTTCCCTGAAGTCATCTGAGAACTGCTCCTCTCTCTAATATGGCTGAAAGAATGGAAGCTCCCAGAGGGCAGGGGCTGCTTTTCCTAGATTCTCCATACTGTGAGAATGTGCAATTAAGCAGCACATAATAAGTCTTCAGTGCATTTATTGAGTGTTCAACAAGTCTGATGTGCAGGTTTTCTGTGTAACTAGTTTGAGGTTCAAGGACAGGAACAGAGGAAAGAAAAAACCCAGAATGTGCTTGAATGTTCTAGCTGAGGAGACAAGACTGACCTAATTGAACTAAATGAAAAAGCCTGTCATCAGGTATTAGGTATTTTGGAGGCAGCTCAGCCTGGGCTAAAAAGGCCAGTGCATCAGATTCCAGGTAATAATGAGCTCTGCTATTTTGGGGTTCTAATTTATTCACCTTCTAGTTGAGAAGACCTAGAGGGTCATTTTCTCTAATTAACACCTCCAGGAACCTACCCATGAAGATCAAAGATTACAGCTTTCAGTATGGATCGTAACTCAACATAAAGAAAACTAAAATCTGCACAAGTGGACCAATAAGCAATATCACGATAAACAGAGAAAATATTGAAGTTGTCAAGGATTTCATTTTACTTGGATCCACAATCAACACCCATGAAAGCAGCAGTCAAGAAATCAAACAATGTATCACATAGGGCATGTCTGATGCAACAGACCTTTTGAAAGTGTTAAAAGCAAAGATTTAACTTTCAGGACTAAGATGCAACTGACACAAGCCATGGCATTTTCAATTGCCTCATATCCATGTGAAAGCTGGAGAATGAATAAGGAAGACCACAGAAGAATTGATGCATTTGAATTGTGGTGTTGGTGAAGAGTATTGAATATATTCATGGACTGCCAGAAGAATGAAAAAATCTGTCTTAGAAGAAGTATAACCAGAATGCTCCTTAGAAGCAAGGATGGGGAGATTTCCTCTTACATACTTTGGACATGTTATTAGGAGTGACCAGTCCCTGGAGAAGGACATCATTCTTGGCAAAGCAGAAGGTCAGCAAAAAAGAGGAAGACACTCAATGATTAAGAGGGTGTCTCCAACAATGATGGTACAACTTGAATATTGTTCCCCCAAAATATGTGTTGTAAACCCTAGTCTCTATGTCTGTGGTTATAATCCCATTTTGGATTGAGCTGTCTTTGTTATGTTAATGAGACAGGATCATTGCAGAGTGTGTTTGAGTCAATCTCTACAGAAATATAAAAGGAGCAGATTAAGGAAGCAGAGATGGGAAAAGATTGATGCTAAGCCACATGGAGATCTTTAAGGAACCAGGAAACAAGCTGAAGAGACAAGGATCTTCCCTCAGAGCTGACAGTGAGAAAGACTTCCCCAAGAGTCGATGCCCTGACCTTCCTAAATTGTAAGAAAGGAGCTCTAGCGGCACAGTAGTTAAAGCATTTGGTTGCTAACCAATAGATCGGTGGTTTGTACTCACCAGCCACGCCATGGGAGAAAGATGAGGCAGTCTGCCTTTGTAAAGATTCACAGCATTGGAAACCCTATGAGGCAGTTCTACTCTGTCTTAAAAGATTTGTTAGGGGTTGGAATTGACTTGATGGCAGTGGGTGGAAACTGAGAAAATAAATTTCTCAGTTCATTTGAAGCCACCCACTTGTAGTATTTCTGTTATAGTAGCATTCCAAATCAAACCAGACTCACTGCTGTGGAGTTGGGTCTGACTCATAGCGTCCCCTCCTTGGGTTTCTGAGGCTATATCACTACAGAAGTAGATTGCCTAACCCTCCATTCAAGGTGTGGCTGGAGGGTTTGAACCACCAGCCTTCTGGTTAGCAGTCAAATGCCTTAGCCACTATGCCACCAGGAAGTAGATCGCCCAACCTTCCTTTCAAAGAGTACCTGGTGGGTTTGAACCACCAACCTTCTGGTTAGCAGTCAAATGCCTTAGGCATTATGCCAGCAGAGCTCCCACAGCAGCATTAGATAACTAAAATATGGGCTCAAACATAGCAAAGATTGTGAGCATGGTGCAGGACTGGACAGTGTTTTGTTCTGTTGTACGTGGGTTGCTATGAGTAGGAACTGACTCGATGGCACCTAACAACAACAACAACAGGAGCAAAAGTATACCATCTAGCTTGCCCACTGGGTGATAGATGGGCTGTGAATTTTTCCTGTCTTTTTGGCATTATCAGATTGTTAAAATAATACTTTGTAGTTATGTGGAACCTTTATTTCCAAATATTTTTGGCAATGTTGTCTCATTTATCTTTACAACAATCACCTGCCCCACCTCAGGAGCAGGAATCATGTCCCTCTTACAGACAGCACGGAGACTGTATTATCAGTGCAAATCAGGGGAAGGAGAGCTGGTGCTAGAACACAGGTCCTGCCCAATCTTTGTCCTATTGATCAATTCAGATAGTTGGGTGGCTGTGCCGGAACTCCACCATGCACACCAGAGCCTGCGCACCCCTCCTCTCACTGCTGTTCATGAGGCGGAATCAGAAACCAGGAATAACTGCATACCATCAGAGCCAAGGACAAATTTAATAACAGCAAGGGATAAAGACCAAATCTTCATTCTCAAAGTTAAGTTTTATTTACAAATTACACTTTTCTGCATTCGGCTCAGGTGGCATTCAAGAGCTGTGGTTCAGGGCTACATGAAGAGCAACACTGAATGGTTTGTTGAATGGGGGTGAGTGAGTGTGTCTTCTAGTGAGGGAGAATCTCAAAACAAAAACCAAACCCATTGCCATGCAGTCAGATTTGACTCATGGTGACCCTATAGGACAAAGCAGAACTGCCCGTAGGGTTTCCAAAGCTGTAAATCTTCATGGAAGCAGATTGCCACATCTTTCTCCCATGGCACAGCTCGTGGATTTGAACCACTGACCTTTCAGTTAACATCTGAATGTGTAATGCACCACCAGGGCTCCTTAGAGTTCTTACACAGGGAGTTACAAAGTGGTAATTTTTAAATTCTATTATTCCTTCTACATTTATTAGCTAGCATTCTCCCTAGGACTTGCATTGCAATATTATTAGTGAAGAACTACATATTGGGATTTTTTTTTTTTTTTTTTGCACAGCCCTCAGAGTAATTGACTCAAAGATTTCTGATGACTTTATACCTTGCCTTCAAACAATGCTTTCCTCCTCCAAAAGAGCCTGGGAGAGCCATGAAATGGGAAGAATTTATTCAGCCATATTTCTATTTTTTGCTTCTGAGCAAGAAATCTCTCGTTGATGCCAACCTGGCATAGCTCCCTTGATATTCCAATTTCATGAGGTTCTTCCCCCAGACTCTTTTTCCCTTTTCTCCTTCAAGGTTCAGCTTCATAACCCTTCTTGGCTCATGCAATGTTCCCCTGGAGACTCAGTCAATACCAGGTGCTCCATTCTCTAAGTTCCTTAGAGTCTTGTTGCTTCTCTCCTCACCTACCCAAGTCTCTTGGGGTGTGTTTCCACCTAGACTGTGGATTCCTTAAGGACAATAACATGCCCTTTACTTGTATATCCCCCTGTCCAGGGAATGGAACACTGGCTGGGACCCTGATTTGGACTGAAGATGGGAGAAAAGGAAGACATTCAGGAAAGATGTCCAGAGACTAACATTTTCCTGGGATACTGGATGATGGATACAGCACATTTTATTCTTCCAAAGTCTTTGAACTTTGTTTTATAATAAAATCTCAAAGTATAATTTCTGTTCAGTAGGCACAACACACAAAAAATAAATTGCCATAATTATTATTAGCATTTTCTTACAAACAGATTTTTCAGTAGCTGTTTCCATATCAAGCAGATCAACCTTTCTGTTGTCATAGAGACAAAGATCTTTATATAACTATGAGCAAGGTGAGATTTTTTTTTTTCCCTCTCCCTTCTTCTAGTTGCCTTGAACTAATAAGAAAAAAGGAATGGAAATTTTTAAAATCACTTTTATTCTTTTACTTTTTCTCCCAATTAAAATGAGTGAACATGTGGGAGGCTATTTTTTGTATCATGTTTTAGATTTTAAACACCAATGTTTCTAATAAAATATGGAAGAGGAGGAAAGATATGAATGATATCATTTTCAAAATTTGTAAGTAGTGGGCTTGTCAGTAGTCAATAATTATAATCCACATATCTTTTCTTTTTAAAATCAAATAGTGAATTTTAGAGGAAGTCTTAGAAGGCAGGATTGATTAAAACATAAAGTAACATCTTCACTGATGAACTGATGAACTCTAAGATGCCCTGCCTCTTCCTTAGAACAGGGAGGGCTCCCCTTCCTTCTGCAGAGCTAAGTCCTATGGATAAGTTACCACAAGACCACACCTCTGTTCTCATGGCACCTGTTCCGGTTACCTAGTGCCGTTCTGACAAGAATATATCACAAATGGGATGGCCTTAACAAACAGGAGTTTATTCTCTCACATTTGGAGGCTTTAAGTCCAAGTTCAAAGTGCCACGCTCTAGGGGATGGGTGAAAGCCCCTCAATTTGGGGTCCAGCTCTGCCTCCTGCTCCCAGCCCACTGGAGCTAGAGGTATTTCTTCACTCGACAGCTGCTAGCTGCTGAGGCTGAGAAGCCCCAAGGTTGACAAGTAAAAAGGCACAGTCCCTATGTTACCAAACTAAACGGCAGGCTATTAACTTAAGTCCATTGTAAGTCCCAAGGTCGGCAGAGCATGGCAGGCTGCCAAGCAATGACACGGCTACATGCAGGGTCCAAGTGTGCCATAGGCTAGAGACCATTCCCAAGGCTTCTCCTTATATACAGGAAGCAGCCCACAGCCCAAAGGCAGCTACTCAGCTGCTTGTGGTAGAGTCCACCATGGAGTTGATTGCCATTATCATCATGGGGAATGACTACCACCAGCTGCTCAGCCACTGAACCAGGACCAGCCAAACTGACACAAAAACATAACCACCACAGCACCCTTCTTTCAAAATTCTAGTTCTCTCTCTCTTTTTTTTAAATGAACACCTAATAACTAGTTATTCATAGCATTTTTCTATTTTGCAATTATCATTAACCATTACATTTACTCATCATCAATAAAAGAGGATTCCATCCTCAAAAAGTTAAACACAGAATTACCATATGATCCTGTAATCCCACTTTTAGGTATATACAAAAAATATTTGAAAGTAGGAACACAGATACTTGTACACCAATGTTCAATGCAGCAGTATTCACAATAGCCAAAAAAGTGTCAACAGCCTAAATGTCCATCAACAGCTGACTAAATAAACAAAATGTGGAACATATGTACAATGGAATATTACTCAGCCATAAAGAGAAATGAAGTCCTGAACATATTTTAACATGGATGAACCTTGAAAATATTCTGCTGAAATAAGTCAGACATGAAAGAACAAATATTATATGGTCCCACTCATATGAAATATCTAGTACAGGCAAATGCATAGAGACCAAAGTTTATTAGTGGTTTCCAGGAGCAAGTGGGAGGAAGGAGAAAAGGGCTTATGTTAAGGGTGATGAAAAATTTGGAAAAAGATAATGGTGATGGTTGGACATAAGAAACATAACTGATATCACTGAATTGGGCATATGAAGAATGTTAAAATGGCTATTGCTCTGTTACATATATATTTACCACAATCTTTTTTTTAAATTGGATTCCAGCATGAACACATCCACTTTTCCTGTCCTTTGCCTCAAAATTGAGTTATACCTTTACCACCTATCTTGTTCCTTCAGGACTCAGGAGTATCTTTACTCTTTCTAAGACTAACCTTTCTCTTAACAAGTCTCCTGTGTTCTTACACTGATCCTCTTCTCTCAGCCCCATTGAGATCATACTCCATCAGACATTATTCCTCCCTCCTCCCTTGTCTTTTCAATCTGTTCTTCTCCATGGCTTCCTTTCTCATTCATTTTTGAAGAAAAAAAAAAACAAAAAACCTTTCTTCAATCCTGTTTATTTTCCATCTACCTTTGAGTTCAGGGTTACAATTTTATCACAGATTCCCTTTTTGCAATAAATGGGTATGGTATGTGTGGGTGGGAGAAGTTGGGAAGGAGAGTTTATGGCATAAGGGTATTTAAAACATACTTCTTACTCTCCAGAATATATACTTCATGGAGAGCAATTCTTTGGTTCTCAAACTTGAACATGTGTCAGAATCACCTGAGGGAAAATGTCTCCCCCACCTCCTAGTTTCTGATTCAGTAGGTTGGGGCTGGGGCTTAGAACATGCATTTCTAACAACTTCTTAGGTGATGCTCAAGCTGCTAGTCTGCGACCCATGTTTTTAGAGCCATTGCCTTAAAGCAACAACACTCCTACTACTTCATATGCTAGGTCAAATGGATGCTAGGTTGAAATAGGCTCCAGATCCATAGAGTTCTCTCCTGAAGGATGAGGTCATCTCTCAGTTATCTGGTCTTTAGGAAACAAACCAAACTTACTGCCGTGGAGTCCAAGGAGTCGGATCCAACTCATAGTGACCCCTCCTTGGGTTTCCAAGGTGGTATCACTGAGGTGGTATCATGGAAGTAGATTGCCCAACCTTCCTTCCTCTAGGTAACTAGACTTAAGGGGTCTAAATGTTCAAGAGATGATGTTCCTGGCTGGTAGGTGGTAAATTAGAGGCTATGGAGGGAGGAAGTCAATGATTCTCCAGGATCTCACATGGATGGCAAAGGCTGCAGGGCCTGGAGAATCAGCTCCCTTTTGAGAGATGGACTAGCCAGCTTTGGAGTGCTGTTGTTGTTACGTGCCATTGGGTAGATTCCAACTCAGGACTCCCCACAGGGCTTCCCAGGCTTGGAGCAGATCGCTAGGACATTTCTCCCATGGGTGGGTTCAAATTGCTGACCTTTCAGTTAGCAGTGGAGTGCTTTATTTTGTGCCCATTCCCACCTCCACCCACAAATCTAGTCAGTCCTATAAAACATTTTTAAGGGGTTCCAGGCTTCTTTAAACTGTGCTATAGGAGAACAAGAGAAAGGTTTTTACTTTTTTTTTTTTTCCTCCCATTTGGGCCTTCTCACGGGCAGAGGTACCTCCTGAGGGCAGCACCAGGGTGGCAGCAGAAACCATTGAGCGATCTCAGATGGAAGCTGAATCTGAGAAGGAGCCAGGACTCAGTCTACCTGTCCCTGCAGCCTCCTCACCAAGGGATTCTTGATTCAGTGCCAACTTTGGAGAAGCTGAGGGCATTTTTTTTTTTTTTTTGAAGGAAAGGGTAATATCCTCCAAAGATAAGCAAGTACAAGAAATAATTAACAAATAGAGTTCCATCTTTGCTTTTCAGTAGCTGTTGGGCAAATAATTTTATCTCTTGGGACTTTGGTTTCTTCCTTTATTATAACAGTGTTGGGTCGGGGGACAGGGTGAGGATTGGGGCTTAGTCATCTTTAAAGTCTCCCTGAATTCCCAACTTCTGCTATGCTGTGTGCTAAGGACCAGGCAAGTGAGAACGGCTGTTAATGTCACAATCATTCAAAAGAACAAGATGGGAGGCTTTGCAGGGAGGGACTAGGGCTCAGACTTGGAAGGCAAGTTTTATGGATTTGTTGACTGATTGAAACAAATTCTATCAGCATGGTCCTCACCCTAAGGGAATGGAGCTGACAAGAGAATTAATGGAAACTAATTAATATAAACCCCTCAACCTTTAAACTGTTTCTATCAACTACAAATATTCCTAGAAGGCCACTAACTCTTCCGTGCAGAGAAGCCTGGTCCCTCAGGAGGGAGGGGGACTCCCCTCTGTGAAGTACTGCCCCTGATACACAGGGTCAGCTTGTCTCTCCTTTTCCAGCACAGAATTCCATCACCTCTAATGGTTAGAATCACTGAAGACCTATGACAGCCTGATGCCTTTTTGATACTTTCACGGCATATTTTTATTTTCACTTCCTTTCCTTTCCAACAGCTTTCTTGAGATGTGATTCACACACCATAAATCCACCCGTTCAAAATGTACAATGCAACAGTTTTAAGAACAGTGTGTTCATAGAATTGTGTCACCATCATTACAATCAAATTTTGGAATATTTTCATCAGCCCCAAAGCCATACCCTTTAGTAGTCATTCTCACCCCTCCTCACAGGTCCTGGCAACCACTAATCTATGTTCTATCTCTACGGATTTGCGTATTTTTGCCCTTTCATAGAAAAAGATTCATATAACATAGGGATCTTTCTCTAAATCAGACAAAGGAGACTTGGTGACTCTGAAACACTAGTAAGAAAGGCTATTCCTGCCCCTTTCCTCTCTTCACCTCATCACTTCAGCACCTCCACCTGCTTACTGAGGTACACAATTCCCTGAATCACTCAGTGAGTGTGTTTGTGTGTTGGGGCAGGTACCAGGACACAAGGCCTTTCTTTAATTAGACAACCAGCTTGAAATGCAAGGACATCTGGGGTAGGGGCAGGAGCACTGATTTGTAAGTTCAGAAAGCTGTAGGTGGGCATTAGTTGGGGACGTGGACCCACTAGCAGTCCCGTTGATTTACCAGGGCACTCCTGGCCCCAGGACCTTAATCTCTCATTCGTGGACGATCACAGAGTGCCCGTAACCCACAGTGATTAGACGAAGACATCTTGGGGTAAAACAATACAGCTGCTAATTTAGAGGCATCACACCCATGTCCTCTTCTAGTACTGGCAGAAAATAAGGCCTTTTCCAGGCCAGCCACTCTGCGGAAGGAAAACTGGGCAATATACTTCTGCAAAGATTTACTGCCTCGGAAACCCAAAGGGGGTCGCTGTGAGTCTGAATCAACTCGATGGCAGTGAGTTTCTGAGCGGTTCAACGCCCTTGCCTCAACTCCAACGGTGGTGATGGTGGGGGAAGGCAGGGGAAGGAGACGACCTGGGGGTGTCAGGGGCAGGATGGTGAGCTTGCATACGCAGCTCAAGCCCAAGTTTCAGCACCGTCTGGCAAAGATGACCCAGAGCTTTGAATTCTCATTTCCCTAAAAAGTGGTAAAATTTGAGAGGTCGAAGCTTATTTCTCAGAGGTTCCAGAAGGCAAAGGGGCCGCAAGAGTAGGGGAAGAAGGTGCCCCTGAATAGGGAAGGAAGGGTCCGGAGGAGCGGTGGGAGTACTGGTACTCACAGCCAGGAGAAGCCAGCCCGCGGACCCTGACAGCGCAGAGCACCCTCGGGCGGGCAGCTGCAGGGCTCGGGGCAGCGGGCACCGCGCAGTGCCCGGGGCAGCGGCGGCAGCAGGAGCAGCAGCAACAGCAGTGCCAGTAACGGCTCCATGGCCGGCGGGCGTGAGCGTGGGCTTCGGAGGCTGGACCTGCGCCCCGAGGGCCACGGAGTGCTGCCCCTGCCGCTCTCCACGCCCCTCTGCAGCCTGCCCTCTCACCCCTCCCACCACTCCCTGGCCCGCCCCTGCCCCGCCCCTTCCTGCAGTGCCCCCGCCGAAGTTCTGCTCTGCCTTGACCTGGGACAGTGGCCAGTGACTACATCACTCCTTTCTGCAGCTTTCTCCTAGTTTGACTTGTCCTCTACGTTTTCAAATGGCCCTCGTAATAGGAAGAAAAGTGTGAAAATGTAGTGGCGAATGCAAAATATTAAGGGGCAGAAGTTCTGAATTCTTGTTCTGTCTCTGTTGCAATTATGGGTGTGAAGCTGGGTGATTCGTGTCACTAGCCCGAATCTCTCTTATATTACCTGTAAGAAGGGCAGACCAATACTCTTCATACCCACTCAGAGGGAGTGAAAGTGCCCAGCTCAGATGCCCTTCATTTTTTTCATCCTCAACCTCAAATCCTTCCCCTTTCTTCTCTCCCAGTCCCCAACTCTTCACACTATAAGTAATCTCTGTCCTCTCAGGCTCCTCAGTAACTTCCCTTGGTAGAAATATCTTTCCACTTCTATTCAAATCTGTCCTATATCTGGGCTACAGATTTTTAGGTCCTTGAGAACAAAATCCAATTCACTTATTTTTGTATACCTCTGGCTTCTACATGGTAAGTCCTCTGTGAAGATTTGCTGAATGAATGAATGAATGAAACAGCTGTACTATGAACAGCAACTGCCCTTATGGAAGGCCTAGTATAGGGTAGACCAGGTGACAGGGGCTTTGCACCAGCAATGCATGGATGAGAAAACTGGTGTCCTGAGAGGTTATGTGGCTTCCCCAAAGTCATATAGCTTGTAAGTTGTGGAATCCAATTTGAACACATGTCTATCACCCCACTTTCTATCACCAAGCAAGAAATGATCACATACAAAGGGACTTGGAACTAAATTTTATAGTAACCATGGTGATAGATAATTTCTTTTATTCAATTTGATTATCAAAACACTTTTTCTTATTCTTTCCAAGGAGTCTGTGTGGATTCTGGATTCTGGAAATCCTAGAGGTCTTGGTGGGATGAGGTGGACTTTGAGAGCTGGGAAGGAATCTAAGGTGTCAAGACAGGAAGAAAAAGAACAGATTTCTTTCTTGGAGTTTGAAGTCAGGTCTCAAGGGCAGGCTCTTTCAGTACCCAACCTAGAGACTCTCATATGAGTCTATTGCCCAAGAAGGGTAGATTATTATTATTTTAAAAAATCATTTGGCTTTGCCTACATTATTCCGATGGCATGAAAAACAATGCTCATAAACAATGCTTATAACAATGTCTTGTCTTTTCTGGATCCCTCTCTCCCACTGCTTACCCAGCTACTCCTCATCCTTTCATTCCTGAGTCCATACTCTTCTCCCTACCTGGAATGATATCTTACTTTCCATTTTTCCATTAGGTAAAGTCCTGCTTGTCCTTCAAGACAAAGACCAATGCCATTTTTACTATAAAGCTTTCTCTGGCTCATTTTATAGCCTGTAATACAACACACTCTAACAGCAACAACAAGAATAAGTTTAATTTTACTTTTCCTTTTCTATTCATCTTAGTATCTCCAGGGCATGTCATGGCTTCTAGCTCATAGTAGGGCACTCATACACCTATTAAATAACAAAGTATATAAATGGGCCTATAGCAAGCTCTCTGTAACCATTTGAATGAAGCTGAACAACCTTGCTTGGTTTATTTTCAGCCACACTGGGTCTCTCTGAATAGGTGTCAAACAATTAATCATAACTAGTTTGGGTCAAGTTCTCTACCCTCTTTTACCTATGTTAGAATTTTATGGAGAAGTTAGAGTAGCACTAGACTTTTCAAAACATTTTGATTATGTAGCCTTAATTGCAGGAGAGAATGAATGGATAACTGAAGGTGGCTGAATGAGCATAGTCTAAAGCACCATTCCTCAAATGATATTTATTTCAAGTCACATGTATTATGTGGGCTTTTTTCTTTCTACTACATATCTATATATTTTATAGAAAGAATGGTCCCTCCCACCCACCCCTGAATGTTTGAGGACAGTTGATACTTCAGGAACCGAACCAAACTCACTGCCATAGAGTTGATTCAACTCATAGTGACCCCTCCTTGGGTTTCTGAGGCGGTATCTCTACGGAAGTAGATTGTCCAATCTTCCTTTTGGGAAGTGGCTGGTGGGTTTGAACTGCCAGCCTTGTGGTTAGCAGTCAAATGCCTTAGATGCCATAGCACTATTTAATTCTGTGCTTGGATATACCTGGGAGAATGGGCGTTGCTATACGCCAATACAAGAAGGACTGGGCAGACAGGACACTAGGACTGTCCTTCAGGTTCTATCATTTTTTTTCTACCTTTGGGGGAAGAGTTAGAATTCACAATCCTTAAGACTCTTTTAGTTCTAAAATGTCAGGGCTCTGTGTAAGCAGCTCTTATTGTATCACTGATAGGACGACTTATCTTGGATTGGAAATAAAATTCTGTTTATGAAGAGGTGAGATTGTTCATTTGGAAGAAAGCTCATAACTGGAATAAAAAATTTTACTCTCTGGTGATTAATTGCAGTTGGATATCAATTATCACCAGGCAATTCTTACAATGTACCTACTATAACAAAGTCATGTAGATTTGGTTTGTTGTAATCACAAAAGTTTGTTACAATAGAATTTACCTGCCCTGCTCATTAATATTTGACCTACATTAGAGAGAACCTTTTTAAATCTGAAGGACTTCTGTTCCATATAATTATGTTTATAGCTACTTTTACCACAGAACTTCAAAAGAGCATGACCCACAAAGATTACTAATTACATTTTACTGACCAACAAAAGTTCATGGAATTCCCAATACATCTACCCTACTTTAGAGATATAAAAACATATGACACTACAGTACAGAAATCCCAATAAAACTCTCCCAAATTCTAGAACAGGGCTTCTCATATTTTAGGGTACAGAAATATCATTTGAGAAACTTTAAAAATATACTCATGGACCCATCCCAAGAGATTCTAAAATCTCCCAATCTGGGCTGGGAGCCAGGAATCTGCATTTTAAAACATCTCTCACCCATGTAGGTTTTTTTTTTTTTTTTTTAAATATTTCCTGAGCAAAATACCAATATTTTATTTGTTCATAAACAGCAAAGTGTACAAAATTGAAGTAGCTTTTTTTTTTTCTGAGTTTTTACCTTTGTTGTTGTTATGTGCCGTCGAGTCGGCCTCGACTCATACCGACCCCTCCTTGGGTTTCCGAGGCAGTATCACTACGGAAGTAGGATTGCCCAACCTTCCTTCCAAGGAGTGGCTGGTGGGTTTGAACCGCCAGCCTTCTGGTTAGCAGTCAAGTGCTTTAGCCACTATGCTACCTAGTGAGTAGGAAAACTATAGCTGAGATTGACAAACTACCAGTCAAATCTCATCTGTTGCCTGTTTTTGTAAATAAAGTTTTATTGGAACATAGCCATACCCATCATGGATCTATTGTTTATGTCTGCTTTCACTTTATAATGGCAGATTTAAGTAGTTGTAACAGGGATCTGTAAAGTCTAAAATATTTACTACTTACTTACATATATAAATCTTAGTATACTTACTATTTTTGCCCAAGTAGTCATGATGTATGGGGTCCACAGAGGACAATGGAAATTCTAGAATTAAGTATGCCTTAAGAAGACAAAGTTCAAGAATTCTTACCAAGGACTTTGAATGAAGTCTAAGAATTTCCATGTACTTTTAAAGAATGCTGGTGTATGTAAGCACATGTATGCACATATTGTGTATGTGTGTTTTAATGTCCAAAATTGCTCAATTGATTGTATTACTCAATTGTTTTTCTCTTACGTAACAATGAGTTTGCTTATTTTAATATTAAGGAATGAGCAATTTCACATCATGGATATTATGTTTCTTTGTGTGTCAATAGCCCTTGTTATTAAGATATTGGAGTTGGAGGAAATTAGCAAAGAAATGAAAAACCTGCAGTAGAATAGGCAAGATCTTCTGATTCTCCAATACATATACTGTTAGTATTATAACTAATAGTTCCTCCCTCGTAAAAGCAGTGGTTATACTTTTCCCTGGAAGAAAAGGTGAATGTAGGGCACATAAGGAAAAGAAAAAAGTAAGATAAAAATACATTTATATCTCTGAACCATCCGCCTTACCACCTGGAAACACACACACACACACACACACACACGCAAGTAAAATAGAAAAGTGAGAGAGAGAGAACAAAATATATAAACTCTCAAAGCTGTACTCTGAAATTTCATGCAACCTCCTTGTTGCTTGCTTGGGAATTTTATATACCATTTCAGCTGTTCACATAGCTGTGAAATCGGAGTTGTTATCAATTGTTTTACCTCCAGCTCTGCAGTGGGGTTCACATGGGGGCTTTAGGAGGAATTCAAAGCTCCAGGCTGCTAGGTGCTGGGCTCCTAACCCAAAGAATGGGTCTGGGATTGGACTGTGACTGGCTGGTCTGGGGCACAAGAATCCTCTGAGACTGATGGAGAGTCATGTTGTTGGAAGGATGTGAATTGGAGGCTATCCTTCTTGTCTCATGGAAAATGTCTGTCTGTAGTAGAAGTGACTAAAACTACACAGAGAAAAATAGACATGAGACAAATGAGGTCTCCTTTGTCTCCATGGAACCAGCCCCATCTGAGGCCAGTCCATTCTCAGATTTCCCAAATAATGAGCCAATGCATTCCTTCTTTTGCTAAGCTGATTGAACTGGACTGTTTCCCATTTGCAACCAAAATTCCTCATCTGTACCATTAGCCCAGCTGGGTACTTCCTTTGACCAACCTATTGCCCCATCTCCACCTATTTAAGAGAGAATTACGGCTTTTCTGAGCATATCTCTGTTAGAGGACTCATCATATAGACAGTGTATTTTCCCCTTTGCTTTCCCCACAGTGGTCTGGGAATGTGTCCACTGAGTGAATGGACAAATGGATGAACGAGTGCACAATATGGTAGTGTCACAGAACCATGCTCTTTCTAGGGAAGCTACATTTTGCTAAATAATTCACCAAGCATTCTCTTCATATTAGGTTACACCTCCTAGTGAACTTCAACCTTGGATTGCAAAACAAATGTCAAGCTGAAATATTAGATACAGCCAACACAAAGAAGGAGAAAAACATTTCTGAAACAGGGAAACAGGATTTTATTTTTAAAAAATTGGTGTGGAATCAATCAACATGTGTTCCACATGACATTGGTTCCCTGCCATACCAGTTGGCAGTGTTTAGGGAAAGGTGTCAATGCTCAAGAAATTTTGGGAAAAAATGAGTTAATAAAAGGTTGAAAAGGTGATTTACCAGAGAAGCTTTCAGAATTTTAATATACATTCTGAATCACCAAGAGGGTGACAGTATTTGCAGAACTGGAGTTTCTTCAGGACACACTTTGAGAATATTGATTTATTCACAAATTCCCCAGCACCTGGATTTTATGGCCAAGAATCCCCCCAGGGCCTGGAAGCCATAGCTGTGCTGTCTTAATTATCTGGTGCTGCTATAACAGAAATACTGCAAGTGGGTGGCTTAAACAAACAAATTTATTTTCTCACAGTTCAGGAGGCTAGAAGTTCAAACTCAGGCTGTTGGCACTAGGAGAACACTTCTTCTGTCAGCTCTAGAGGAAGGTCCTTATCTCTTCTGAGCTTCTGCTTCTGGGCAGTCTTCATGTGACTTGACATCTCTCTTTCCTCATCTCTGCTTCCTAGCTTGCTTAATTCCTTTTATATCTCAAAAGAGATTGACTTAAAACACACCCTACACTTATCCTGTCTTATTAATATAATAAAGACAACCCATTCCCAGATGAGATTATAAACATAGGCATGTTTTTATTGAGATACAATCCAGTTGTATAACAGAACAAAATACTGCTCAGTTCCAAACCATCCTCACAATCGTTGTTTGAGCCTTGTATCCACCGCTGCCTTAATCCATCTCATTGAGAATCTTTCTCTATTTCACTGACCCTCTACATTTTCAGGCATGATGTCCTTCTCCAGGGACTGGTCCTTCCTAATAACATGTCCAAAGTACATAAGATGAAGTATGTCCACCCTCCCTTCTTAGGAACATTGTAGCAGTAATTTTTTCCAGACAAATTTGTTCATTCCTCTGGCAGTCCATAGTATATTCAATATTCTTTGCCAACACCATAATTCAAAACATCACTTCTTCTTGGGTCTTCCTTATTCATTGTCTAGCTTTCATATGCCTATGAGGTGACTGAAAATACCATGGGTTGGGTCAGGTGCAAGTTATTTCTCAAAACGACATCTTTGCTTTTTAACACTTTAAAGAGGTCTTTTACAACAGATTTGCTCAATGTAATATGTCATTTGGTTTCTTGACTTCTGCTTCCATGGACATTGATTGTGGATCCAAGTAAAATGAAATCCTTGACAACTTCAATCTTTTCTTCATTTATCATGATGTTTCTTATTGGCCCAGTTGTGAGGATTTCTTTTTTCTTTATGTTGAAGTGTAATCCATATTGAAGACTCTTGTCTTTGGTCGTCATCAATAAGTATTTCAAGTCCTCTTCACTTTCAGTAAGCAAGGTTGTGTCATCTGCATATCATAGATTGTTAATGAGTCTTCCACCATTCTTGATACCACATTCTTCTTTACATAGTACAGTTTCTCAGATTATTTGCTTAGCATGAAGACTGAATAAGTATGGTAAAAGGATACAATCCTGACACACACCTTTTCTGATTTTAAATCACACTCTATTCCCTTGTTTTGTTCAAATGACTGCCCCTTGGTCTATGCACAACTTCTGCATGAGCACAATTAAATGTTCTGGAATTCTCATTCTTTACAATGTTATCCATAATTTGTTATGATCCACACAGTCTTATGCCTTTGCATAGTCAATAAAATACAGGTAATCATCTTTCTTGTCTTCTGTGCTTTCAGCTATGATCCATCTGACATCAACAATGATATCCCTCACTTTATGTCCTGTTCTGACTCTGGCTTGAATTTCTGTCAGTTCCTTGTCAATGTACTGCTGCAACTATTGTTGAATTATCTTCAGCAAAAGTTTACTTGCATGTGATATTAATGATTTTGTTTGATGATATCCTCATTCTGTTGCATCACTTTTCTTTGAAATAGGCACAGATATGAATTTCTTATAGTTTGTTGGCCAGGTAGTTGTTTTCCAGGTGTCTTGGCATAGACGAATGAGTGTATCCATTGTTGCACCCATTTGTTGAAACATCTCCATTGGTATTCTGTCAGTTTCTGGAGCCTTGTTTTTAACTACAAGCATAACAAGGAAAGACCAAAAGTTCCATATATATATAACATTTTTGGTGGTAGAGTAGGTAAGGCATTTGGCTGCTAACCAGAATGGCAGTGGTTCAAACCCATCAGCTTCTCAGTGAGAGGAAGACAAGGCAATCTACTTCTGTAAAGATTTACAGTTTTGGAAACCCAGTGGAGGTTGCTATGTGCTGACCTTCTGGTTAGCAGTCAAATGCCTTAAGCAGTACACCACCAGAAATTGTACATAAGTAGTCAAATGCCTTACCCACTATGCCACCAGAAATTGTATATATGTATATAACCAAACTCATTGCCATATATAACATTTTATTTTGGTTTGATCGAAATTTTACAGAGGAAATTTGTTTTCCTTTCAACTGTTCATACACATATTGTTTCATGACATTGCTTGCAATCTCTACAATGTAACAGCTTTCTTCCCACTTCTTCCTGTGGTTACCTTTTCCCTGTGTCCTTCTTTTCTATGCATTTCTGCCTTTTGAGCATTCTTTCTGGGCAAGTGTTGCCTTTCTGATCGCCTGTCGTTGATTGTGTTAACGAATGCACCTTCCTGGTGTAATCTTTTACCTCTTATCCCTGTCTATTGCTTGGCTGAAAGTTAAGCCATGGGATTGAGTTCAATTCCAGGCCCAAAGGGTGACTAGGGTCCATAGTTTTGGGGGTGTGTCTAGTCTCCATTAGACCAACAGGCCTGGTATTTTTATGATTTTGAGTTTCGTTTCACAATTTTCTCCCATTCTACCCAGTATCTCCAATTTGGATCCCTTTCTGAGTGGTTGGCAGTGGTAGCTGGGTACTATCTAGTTATTATGGTCTCATGGTTGTGTAGGCTGAGGTTCCCCTGGTCCACTAGTCTCTGGCACTAATTGTTTCCATGTGCCTTTTATTTTCTTCACTCTTCTTTGGGATGGATAAGGAAAGACCAAAAATTTCATCTTTGATGGCTGCTTCCATGCTTTTAACACACCCATTGTATAGCCCATATTTTTTGGGGACACAATTCGATCCATAGATTACCTTGGAATCAATACAGCTAACTAACATATAGGTTTGGAGGTGATAGAAGGAATGTCTGGAACTCTCTTCTTCCCTCCATCCTTTGATAATGTAGATACTCAATGACCAGGCATCCCGATTTTATCAATATATTTATTTAGTTCAAGATCCTTTTTGAAAATGAAATATGGCATAGAGTGGGAAACACATTGAGTTCACTACATCTTCATCTGAATATTTTCAAAATGTGTTTTGAAGACCAGAGTAGTGTGAGGATGCTGAGTACAGATGGTCCCCAACTTATAACATATTTGAGTTATGAGGAACCAGATGTACAGCCTCCCATTTTTGTTTTTGTTTTCTGTACATCCAATCATTAGTACACAAAGAACTGTGGTAGCCTAGTGGATAAGGCATTTGGCTGCTAACCAGAAAGTCACCAGTTCAAGATCACCAGTCAGTCTGTGGAAGGAAGATTGGACAATCTACTTCCAAAAAGATTTACAGCCTCAGAAACCCAGTGGGGCTTGCTATGAGTTGGAATTGACTAGCTGGCAGTGAGTTTGGAATTTTTGGTATCATTAGTACATAAGGAGTTCTGGTGGTGGAGTGCCTAAGGCATTTGACTTAGCCATTAAGGTTGGCAGTTCAAACCCACCAGCTGCTCCATGGAAAGAAGATGGGCAGTCTATATCTGTAAAGATTTATGGCCTTGGAAACCCAATGGGGGTTGTTGAGTTGGATTCAACTTGATGCAGTGGGTTTGGTTTGGGTTTGTCATTAGTACATAGGGTGACTATGAGTTGGCTTCGACTCGATGGCACCTAACAGCAACAACATCATTAGTAATATGTACTACATACAATGTTAGAGGACATAATTTGCTGATGTTATCATTCTCAGATGTTCATTTGCAGATGTTTGATTTTATGATTTACTCTCAACGCACCTTCTACATTAAGGAGGAGGAGGAGTCAGAGGAATCAATGAAGAAGGCAGTGTGGTATACCAAAAGAAAGAAATGCTGAAGAAGAAATAATGAGTTAGAGGAAGGAAAGGAGTTCTAAACAATTTTTACAGTGAAATGATTGCTGAAGTTTCCTCTAAACTAAATTGGTGGCTTCAGTGCTTGAAAACATGGACTCAAACGCTGATCACTTTGCCAAAGTTGATAGGCAGATTTGGAAAGTAATAAGATGTTACTGCAAAATACATGAAGAAAAAAAGAAAAGAACCATACAGACAACCCTCACTAACTTTATGGCTAGAAATAGTATCCTCATTGCCTAGGATAATCCAGATGATTCAGAACCTTCCATACGTGGAGTTATTCCTGCACCTGACAAAATACTAACATCCTCCTATTTAACTCTTCTTCATCATGAGAGTAAATTTTTATGATTTGTGTATTTTTTTATGTTTGTATGCAGTAAAATATATCTATAAGTTTATGTGTAATGTTTCCAATCCCCAAAGACAAATAAAGATCAGATTTTAAAGGTTACTAATAATACAAAGTAATAATAATGAAAACTAAAACAAAATAAATAAATAAGTAGAGGTATTCAACTCGTATCAGAACCGACTTGGAATGGAGATGTCCTAAGTCAGGGACTGCCTTCCAAGGAAGGCCCCTAAGAGGGAAAAGAGTCACCACAATAAGCTTCTTTCCTCTTGGAGAGTTCTATGGGCACATACTGTGGCTTGCTTTCAGATATATTCAGAATATAGAGACTAGAGCCCTGGAGAATGAAGAAAATATGTTTTTTCTCTCTGTTGCTTTGTGTGGAGGCAGTGGCTTTTTCTTCTCTCCTCATGTGGTCCTGCACAGTGATCTTCCTCTCAGGCTCGGTATACAACTTTCTTTGGGTACTGGCTCTATTAAAGATGCATGGTCCATCTACTTTCTTCTGATCATATCTGTCACTTTGAATTATGCCTTCTGGACATCATGTGACAACTTCCAAACAAAGAGGACATTTATTACCTTAGGGCTTGCAAGACCTTTGTCAAAAGGGGAATGTCCTTCAAAGAATAGTTTAGAAATAACAATCAGTACTGAATTGTGCATGCAGAGCCTGGAGATAGGGAGATTGGTGCTTCCAATTTCAGCAATGAGTCTTCTGCAGAAGCTGATTATCAGCAGTGCTGAGGGTGCTTGTGAGAGATGGGAGTGATGGAAGATGAGGAGTATCCTTTTGGAGGTACGGAGTTTGAGGTGACAGCTGGGTGAAGATCCAGGAAGCAGGCAGCTGAGCTGCATTTGTGTAGAGTAAGAGAAACACTGAAATGGGAGACACACTTTTGGGAATTCTCCATCAATGGTTATCAAATTTTAAGAATCACTTTCAAGATTAAAGGCAAATTCACAAGGCTCACCTTGGGTTATTCTACTTCTGTACATTGGGCATCAGTACAGGAAATGTGGACTTTAAAATGTCCTAGGTGATTTTTAAGGTGAAAGGAGACTCAATGCACATCTGCAATACACCGTTCCAGAGTTAGAGATGAAACCCAGGCAGATAATGTTGGAAAGTAAGAGAAGCCGCCTTGGGATAGCACCTTGGAAATACCTACGTTAAGGAGGAGGAGGAGTCAGAGGAACCAGTGAAGAGGGCAGTGCCATTTACAATTTTTAGGAACTTCATCTTATTTTCTGAGTGTTCCTTATTTTTGAATAGCCAGACCCAAAGTCAGCTGTGGATTTTGGGTGGATTTCAGAGTCCAGCAGCTGGGACTCTTGATCAATTTCACTTCCATAATTGGAGGTCTGAGCATGCTCATGGCCACCACAAATGTTTTCTTTCTTATTCCCTTTATCCTTTGGATATATTCCTTTTTTGGGAGTGGGGAGAAGGTGTATTCTTTGAAAAGAAATTATTTATTACAATTCAGCAGCATTTAGGGAGGGAAAGAAAATAGATTGGTATAGTTTAATATTTATTTTGGTCTATCACTTGAAAGTCTTTTTTTCTCCAAAATTTCAGTAATGTGTTCTTCTTTAAAAAAAGTTTAAAAAGGAAGGGAGAGGTGGTCAGAAGTGTTGTGCAAAATGCTGGAGGAAGATGAAGATAGAGAAAAGGCTGTGTGACTTGCTAATTAGAAGGTCATTGTGGAACATATTCCTGACTTCACAGTTGTGGGAGTGAAAGCCAGCTTCAAAGGGACTGAAGAGTGAGTAGGTATAGACAATAGCTCTGTTAAGGAGTCTGGTGATAAAGTGAAGAAGAGGAAGATAATTAACCAGGCAGGTACAGGAAAGGGTCTTTTTAGTCTAGAGAGATCCTAACAGGTTCTTTCCTATTGCTGTGGAATTGATTTTGACTCATAGTGACCTTATAGGACAGAGTAGCACTTCCCCATATGGTCTCCAAGCTTGTAATCTTTACGGAAGCAGACTGCCACATCTTTCTCCCATGAAGCAGCTAGTGGGTTTCAACTGCTGACCTTTTGCTTAGCAGCAAAATACTTAACCACAGCAATACCAGGACTTCTCTAAAAGGTTCATTAGTAGATATAAAAAGAGCCAGTGCAGAGGTAGAAATTGAGGATGAAAATAAGAAAGAGCATAATTGTAAAAACATGGCCTAGGAAGAGGTAGGAGAGGGATGAGATCAAGAATGCAAGTGGAGTGACTATAAAAAAATCAAGAAAAGATTTATACACAGAAAGAATCATTCCTTGAAAGTTAACAGACATGGGAGAGGAAAAGAAGCTAAATCACTGACTCATAGCGACCCCTCCTTGGGTTTCCGAGTCAGTATCACTACAGAAGTAGATTGCCCAATCTTCCTTCTGAGGAGTGGCTGGTGGGTTTGAACCACCAGCCTTCTGGTTAGCAGTCAAATGCCTTAGGCATTACACCACCGGAGCTCCCAACTAAAGAGTAGACATGTATTAACCTGAGTGAAGGGAAAAGCAATGATAAGAGGAGGTCAGTACAAAATGATTAAGCAAAGGAAAACACTGGGAGCAGCAAAAGAGTTAAAGACAACAAAGGTAAATGATATTGTTGTTGTTGTTATGTGCCATCGAGTCGGACCCGACTCATAGCGACCCTCCTTGGGTTTCTGAGGCAGTATCACTACGGAATTAGGATTGCCCAACCTTCCTTCCAAGCAGTGGCTGGTGGGTTTGAACAGCCAGCCTTCTGATTAGCAGTCAAGTGCCTTAGGCAGTATGCTACCAGAGCTCTTATATATATTAATAACATATTAATTATAATAAAACCAAACGAAACTCACTGCTGTCGAGTCGGATCCAACCCATAGGGACCCCTCCTTGGGTTTCCGAGGTGGTATCACTACAGAAGTAGATTTCCCAACCATCCTTGTGAGGAGTGGCTGATGGGTTCGAACCGCCAGCCTTCTGGTTAGCAGTCAAATGCCTTAGGCGTTAGTAATAACAACAATCTATGAGTGGATACATAGATAAACAGTCAGAATAGGGGTGGGAAAGTGAATGGAACTACACCTATGAATATAAATAGGTTTGACAGAGGATATTTCTGTATATGTATTTATATATGTTGCAAATATATCCATGGATATAGTAGAGCATACAGGGGGAAAAGTTTCAAAAACTTCTTAGCCATAACCAAACACCTTGGGGGACTGAGTCACTGGGCCTAGGGGCTCAAGACCACAGTCTCAGGGGACACTAAGGCCAATTGGTATAACATAATCACAAAGACAATGTTCTGGAATCTCAAAGGCTTGTGGGCAGTCATCTGATGTGCAACTATTGGTCTCTCCCCATCCTGAGCAAGGAAGAGTGAAACAAAAATCAAGCATGCAAGGAAACAATTAGTCCACAGAACTAATGGACCATGTAAACTCTAGCCTCCATGACCCTGAGACCAGAAGAACTAGATGGTGCCTGACTACCACTGCTAACCATTTTGAAAGGGATCATGATAGGAGGTCTTGGACAAAGTGGGAGAAAAATTAGGAACAAAACTCAAAATCATAAAAATGATCCAGGTTTATTGGTCTGATAGAAACTGGTGGAACTTCCAAGACTATGGCTCCTAGACTCTCTTCAAGGTTGGGAATGAACTCACCTCAGTGGGTCAACTTTCAGCCAAATGATAGGACTATGAGGCAAACAAAAACAACAAGAAGGTATGCATCCGTTAGGACAGTCAACCATAAAAGATCAAAAGGGCAGCATTTACCCAGGGATAAAGTTCCTAAGGCAAGAAAGGATAGGAAAGAAGGATGAAGGGAAATGGTAAACACAGGGAGTAACTGGGAAGAGTGCTGTTATGACGTGGGGATTGCACTGAATATCACATATAACAAGTGTACGAGTTGTTGAATAGAAAACCAGTTTGCTCTGTAAATTTTCACCCAAATCACAATAAAATAATAGTAATAGTAATAATAATAAGCTGGAGGAATGATTCTCCTTCAGAGATACGAGCAAAGGAGGGGAAGAGGTGTAGACATAAAGGTATGTTGTGGTTGTGTGCCAGTTAAGATTGCTTTTAGCTTTAAGAAGCAGAAAAATGACAACCATGGCTGCAATAAATAGAGAATTAGGAGGTAGGCAGTGCAATGCCAGAATGGCAGCAGTAACATGCTGTCAAGTGCTCAAGATCCTTCCATCTTTCTGTTCCATTACACTTAACATCTTTTTCATGCTTTTAAGATGGTTTCTGCCTTCTTGGGTTTATATCTACCCTTCAGGCAACAAGAATGGAGACGGATGAAAGAAAAAGATATGTGACTGTGGAAACAATAGGTATGGCATTGAACCCTTGTGTATCTAACTCACTGGCCACATCTTTACATAGGAAGGCTTTAGCTTCACCAGAGCCTGGCAAAGTGGATATTTTATCTGGGCCTTAGTCATTCTAACCAAAATTCAAGTACTATTAGTGAGAAAGAAGGAGAGACTAGATATTGAGTAGGTAGCCAGGACTGAATTCCCAAGTAAGGAGACTTTAATTTTCTTTGGTAGGCAGAATTGCAGACATAGTAAGGTGGTAGATGTTGAATGCTTGAGAAAAAAGAAGACTTGAAATATTGGGGACAAGCTATGCTTCAATGATGGTGAGAAAACAAAAGGCACCAGGTTCTGAAGGACCCAGTGGGAGGAGTCGGCACTGTGTGCCAGGGGCGGGGGTGGGGCGTCATCAGCTTGGACTGTGTAGTGCTGAGAATATAGAATAATTAATATATGAAATTTGCTTTTAGGTCAGTCACTGTAGAGAGAAGAGTAGAGAAAATAACCTGAAGGGCCATGCCATAGGAAAGGAAAAGAGATGCCAAGTGGGCATCATCTTGCTAATATAGGAGGTTGAGGAACTGGGATCCTAGAAGCTCAGATCCAGCAGGCCTTTTAGTTGCTATGCGTTCTAATTCCAATCGCAATTCTCAAATTTCCTCCGCAGAATCTCTAACACACAGTTGGACTTTTGCTTTATCTTTTTCAGTGAGAGGAACTTACCACCTCCCGAGGAAGGCTATTCCATCTTTGGAGCCAACATCTGTCATTCTGGATCCAGCCTCTGTCTCTTAGGTCATAGCTCTGTGCTCTCGATCCCAGAATCTGTATGTAATTGCTTCTCATAGGGGGAACTTAGGATCTGACACAGAACTTGCACAATCAAGTGATCAATACTGAGTGAATGAATGAATAAGCAAAATATTATTAGATAGTTATACTACTTCCACTGAGATTCTCCTCCTCTAGTGGAAAACAATGTGAATGACTAAACAGTAGTGATTTCGTTTGTTGTTGTTAGGTGTGGTCGAGTCATCTCTGACTCATAGCAACCTTAGGTACAACAAAATGAAACACTGCCTGGTTCTGTGCCAGCCTCATGATCCTTGCTATACCTGAGCTCATCGTTGGACCCACTGTGTCAATCCACTTTGTTGAGGGCCTTCCCCTTTTTTGCTGATCCTCCACTTCACCAAGCATGATGTCCTTCTCCAGGGAATGGTGCCTTCTGACAACATGACCAAAGTACATGAGAGGAAGTCTGGCTATTCTCACTTCCAAGGAGCATTCCAGCTGCACTTCTTCCAGAACAGATTCGTTAATTCTTTTGTTGTGGCTGTTGTTATGTGCTGTCGAGTCGGACCCGACTCATAGCGACCCCCTCCTTGGGTTTCTGAGGCAGTATCACTATGGAAGTAGATTGCCCCATCTTCCTTCCAAGGAGTGGCTGGGGGGTTTGA
>NW_006922010.1:1554933-1556478 GCF_000298275.1 Orycteropus afer afer | reverse complement strand
ATGTCTTGACTGCTGCTTCCATTGGTGTTGATTGTAGAATCAAGCAATGTGAAGTCTTTGACAACTTCAATCTTTTCTCCATTTATCGTAATGTTGCTTATTGGTCCAGTAAATTGGTTTAATAATCTGGTATTGTAAAAATTATCATAGTGTCTTATAAAAAAACGTAAATGAGGTAGGGACATAAAAGAAATGAGATTAACTAATGTTAAGTAAACTAAAACTTTAAAATAATATGGGCACCTTGATCACAATTATGAAAAAAAATCTGTTCAGTATTAAGGCCAGTAGAGATAATTATATCTTGATGCCAGTTTAAGTTTTTGAGTGAAGAGGGCTTAGGTTTTTCTTTTTTGATAATTCTGCTTATATTTCACTAAAAAGTTGTGGAAATATATCATTAAAAATTAAAAAGCCCATATAACTACATGCACAAGGATGGCCATTGAATTGTGATAATAAGTAGATTCCAATTGGCATGCTGATGGTTGAGTAGGGTCTCTGAGAATCTGTTTGCTGTGGGGTAAGCTTTCAATAAGGACTAACTTAGGTTTATGGGAGATATGGAGGGGGCTGGACCATGTAGCATCACCTATATAGTTCATAAAATGTCCCGTGCCAAATCTCTTTACCTGTTACCCAAGTCTTCAAACTTTTTTTTTTTTTTTGTGTGTGTGTGTATATGTATGAAATAATGTTTTCCCTTGCTCAAGGAGAGGCATTGTGACCTTCAAACTATGTGTAAATGATTGAGAGCGATCTATTTTTTTTTTTTTTTCAAAAAAGGGTTTCAATATTTGAGAAGAGAAAAGAGTGCAGAAACTGGGGGCCGGGACACTGAAAACTAGATTCCTTCTAAATGTGTCGAGGATGAATCTAGATTCCCAAGTCAAATGACCTTCTTTCCTTCACTCCTGAATTCTCTCCTTTCTTATTTTTGTTGCAAAGAATCATAGGGCAGGAAGGAACTATCCATGGCCCTCTAGTTTATCCTCCTGCCCTCTATCCATGACTTTAAATCATTCCAGTAAAGTAAATTTCTCCTATTTATAAACTGCAGATGATGTTCAAGATCTTTCAATAATACGTTCTTCGTCTGACAAGATTCTTCCCAGAAATTCTTCCTTAAGTGAAATTTCCAAAACAAAATTCCTCACCTGCAGTTTTATAGCTGTTTGTTGTTGGGACTGCCATCAGAAATTAAGAATCCTTGATCATGGCCTTCAGAATTTTAATCTGGAAGCTGTTAGTGAAAGATTATCTAACCTTCCTTTACTGATGAGATTCAGAGGACTAACAACAAGCTCAGAGACCTAGGAATTTAGAGGCTGATGAATGCTCTTCTAGGTCTTAGTTTCCCCATCTGGAAAACGAGCAGAGCAGCGTCTGTCCCACTCCTCTTCACATGAACATTTTAGGGACCAGTAAAATAATATATCTAGAAGTACTCTGGAAAATATAAACAAATTCCTCAGTTTTCCTCTTGGGTTTGATCTTTCTAACCCTTTCTCTAGGAGCTCTGGTAGCATAGTGCCTAAGGCACTT
>NW_006922010.1:1554112-1554813 GCF_000298275.1 Orycteropus afer afer | reverse complement strand
GTCGCTAGGAGTCGGGGCCGACTCGATGGCAAACAACAACAACAAACCGTTTCTCTGCCACTTCATCTATTGCTGATTAGCCCAGCACTGGCCTTGAGACTTCAAGATACTTCTATCAGACTCACATTCCTCAACCCTTCCTCCTTCTCCTGGATTCTAGCTTGCAGCTATGTTCAACCCCCAGTATTAGGTCTGGGTGGGTTTGTTGGCCCACACAGTCTCTGGTTAGTTTCTTCCTTTGCCCTGAAATCCCTGTAGACTATGGTTCTCAAATAAGGCACTTCTACCCCTACTCCCACCCCCTGGGACATTTGGCAATGTCTGGAGTCATTTTTTATTGTCACAACTGGGGGTAGGGGTACTAGTTTTAGGCAGTAGGTAGAGTCAGATATGCTGCGATATTTTGCAATGCACAGGACAGCCCTGTACACCCCAAACAAAGAATTATCCAGACCAAAATGTCAATAGTGCCCAGGTTGAAAAGCATTGCTATAGATTAAAGCTCAATATTCTTTTTCTTTCTTTTTTAAACAGCATTTTTCAGGTGGTGTTGATATACAATAACATGTGCATACTTAAAGTATACAATTTGATGAGTTTTGAAAACCACCACCACGATCGAGAAGATGAACATGTTCATCACCCCCGAATGTTTCCTCTGTCCTTTTCTAATTCTATTCTGCCCTTGTTATTCTGTTCCT
>NW_006922010.1:1544591-1553832 GCF_000298275.1 Orycteropus afer afer | reverse complement strand
TTTTTTTTTTTGTCTGGTTTCTTTCAGCATAATTATTTGGAAAATTATCCATGTTGTTGCTGAACTACTTATTCTACTACTACTACTGAAAAAGACAGGTAAGCCTATGTCTGAGAACAAAGGGATACAACTACTAGATTCCTGGGTCACTATTAGACACTCTTCTGATGATTTTACTTTGTAGATGGAATAATTTTGGAAACAGATTACCAGACTTTCTCCAGAGGTACTTCAATTAGCAGCTGAACACGTTAACATTTGCACCACCCAGGGACTCCATGTCTATTTTTTGTTTTGTTTTCACAGTCACTTTCCTTATCCTGGTCTTCCATACCTGGCCTGTGAACTAACTCTATGTTCTCCTAGTTTCTACTCCCTGTAATTTGTGAGACTCCTTATTCTTTTTTGTTTTCCCTCAAGGAGAATCTCCAAGAGGTAATTATGGGCCACCAGTTTGGTAAATGTTGCCCTGACATAACTGTTCTGTTTCTTAAATTCTCCATTCTTATCTTAATTCATATGCTGCACACATACAAAGGTAAATAAAGCTTTGTGAGACACCATCAATGAAGGACACTGTTTACCTGGTTTTGCCCACTTTGGTGTTCAGAATCTTCCCTGGAAGGATATCCACTCAAGGTATCAATATTTAATAATAGCTGAAAGGATCCTTTAACTCAGGACTTTGTGAATATCATAAAAAGATTAATTGAAAATAACTGAATCCACACATAATAATGAGAGTTATGTGTATTTTTCTACTTTATTAGCTTAGACATTATATACCAATGACATATGATTTTGAAGTGGGATTCTTGAATAAGTCTCAAGTGACTTATTCAAAGTAACTGGTAAAATCTTTATCTTTGAGATCTTCTTTCTGGCCTATTCCATAAATATCTTCTCAAAGAGTTTCTAAATATCCTCACTCTATAGGATGAGGCTTATTCTTTTTACTTTCTTACAATCTGCTCTAGGGCTCAATCTCAGGCATGACTGGAATCTCCTTTCTTTTATTAAAGTTCATTAATTTTCTTTTGTCAGTTCCTGGTTTTGCACATGTGAATTCTTCATGTTTATTTTAAGTATCAAGCGTAATATTGCTGAGGGTAGTTTGTTGTTGTGGGCCATCAAGTTGATTCTGACTCATCGCTACCCTATAGGACAAGGTACAACTGCCCAACAGGGTGTCTTAGGCTGAAATCTTTACAGGAGCACATCGCCAAGTATTTTCTCTTGTGGAACCACTGGTGTGTTTGAACAACTGACCTTTTGGTTAGCAGCTGAGTGCATAATCAAGGCACCACCAGGGCTCCTTGAGGGTGCTTTACTCTGCTCCATGCACAGTGCTATGCCCTGGCAACTTGCTACCTGGAAAGGCTCTTTTCTGGTTGCACAGCCCCTGACTGTGGTGACCATTGGTCATGGCCCAGTCCCTAAGGCATTTGACTGCTAAACAGAAGGTTGGCAGTTCAAACCCACCACTGCTCCACAGAAGGAAGATGAGGCAATCTACTTCCATAAAGATTTACCACTTTGGAAAACCAATGAGGGTGGCTATGAGTTGGAATCGACTCAATGGCAGTGGGTTTGGGTTTTTTGTTTATGGCAGTGGGTTTGTGTTTTTTGTTTAGTACCTTCTTTAGCCTTCCTGGATGGTGCAAATGGTTAACATGCTCAGCTGTTAACTGAAAGACAGGTGGTGGGAATCCACTCAGAGGTGCCTCAGAAGAAAGGGCTAGTGATCTACCATAGAAAAACCAGACATTGAAAACCATATGGGGTGCAGTTCTATTCTGATACACATGGGATTGCAATGAATTGGAATCAATCCAATAGCATTGGAATCAATCCAATAGCAACTGCATTTGTATCAAATGACCCGTTCATTTGATAACAGCGCTTTGCTTTGTTTTTGAATGAACTTTTCTTTCTCCTTCAGTATTCTTTGGTTAGCATATCAACCTAAGGGCTCCTTGGCCCCTAGCTTCTCTCCCCCAGGGGTAGTGAGCACATTAGATTTCTCCACTGGAAATTGAGTCTTCATTGGAATGACTTGTGGACAGAAATCAGCCAGAGCTGAGTCATTTTTCTGCCTGTGAGATTCTGAAAGAAATTCTTGGAACTACTCTTTCCCTGTCCTTTTGAGGACTGGTTGTTCAGATCTGCCTTCAGTTCTAGGACATTACCCAATGTTCTAGCCTACCAATAAATAATCACTATTAGTTTCCTTTGTTTTCAGAGTCAGTTTCAATTGTTTCTCAAAGTCTCTCTACTTTTCTTTCCACATGTAATCTTTTCTGCTCTTTGCACCATTACCCCTAAATGGGTAGGATTGTTTTGCACTACTTTTAGCAAGCGGATTGACTTACCAGTTGAGGTTCAAGCAAGATCCTGCTCTCACTGGCTTTGGGGACCTCATTGAAGAGACTCGGATGAATGCAATAAGAGAGGGGGTGTGACTTCCCTCAGACCCCACAAGTGATCAGGGTTGGGGAGGGAACAATAAGAGCACTTCTCAGGGACTAGACTCAGAAATGTAGAAGCCTCCTCTGTGAGGTGGTGGCAAAATTTCAGAGGGAGCGTGGAATGGTGAATGTAGAGATGGCTGACCTTAGAACTGGGCTCCCAACATTGACAAAAACTTCTTTCCTATAGGCAGGGCATGAAAGTAGAGAGGTATCAGACTTCAAGAGTCCACCTTGGGCTAGGACAAAGAGAATGCCAGTAGTGACCATGACTGATGTGGGGACTGAGGTCCTGGGATTTTTTGAGCACCATGAACACCTCTTGGATTCTGGGGTGACCTTGAGAAGGAAGGAGACCCCAGTCATGCCTGAGATTGAAGTTCTTGCAAACCTTGGAGGACGAGTACCCAGAATGAAAATAATTTGATTTAATTAAAGAAATAAATAGATTTTTTTTTTCTTTTTTGCATGCATGCCTCAGTTTTTAAATTGAGATTCATGATGGCTACAAATTCAAGTATTTTTTTAAAAAATAGTCATTCTTAAATTAATAAGAATGTACTGAGTGCCAACACTATTCTAAACATTAACAAGACCCTCTGTGGGATAAGTAAAGGCATATATGGCCCCGTTTGAGTCTCCTAGGAACATACAGGCCAGTGGGAGAGACAAGACTCAATCAGCTAGGAGGAAGTTAGGCACCATTACAAGAGATAATCATCTGCATTTGACAATTTTAGAGTGGTCACTTGTACTTAATTTGTCAAATGATTGGTCTGGTCAATAAGCAGTATCAGTTCAGTGTTTGTAATATTAAGACAAAGCCAGAAGCAAAAAGAGAAACAACTTAAGACCTTTGGTTCAGTAAGGATGATTCTGCAGGGTTGATTGTTCTGAGAAAAGGAACACCTCGTTTCTGCAGCTTGCCTCTTCTTAGGGAGCCCATGATTTGCCAGCTTGTGATCTCAAGGGTCCCCTCTTCAGAGGAGGAGGTCAGCCAGCGGGAGAGGCATGGCAGAAAAGAGGCAGGCCAATAATGTGCTTAAAGATCTTTTCTACTTGTCCTTTTCCTCTGTCTTACCAGATAAACAGTATTTGTCCATATCAGTATCAGATGAGCTTATGTTTGTTTTAAGCAATAAGACTCAGCAGGCAGGAGATTGCTCAGGAAATAGAGGAGTGCTGAGTGGCTTTGTGTGTCAGAAATATGAGCATCTTCCTCCATGCCAGTATCCAGTGCAAGGTTGTTTGAAAGTCTACTTAAAAATCTCAAGTTATAGCCAACTGGGAGTTCTTGGTTCTGATGTAGGCAGGGTGAAGAGATCAGATGAAGGTCCTTAGAGACCCAGGTGCTGAGGTTAGGAGGATAGGGAAGAATTTGAGAGGCATGATGTTGTTTTGTGCTATGGAGTCAATTCTGATCCATAGTGACTCTACATGACAGAGTAGAATTGCCCGTAAGAGTTTTCTAGGCTGAAATCTTTATGAGAGTAGATCATGATATCTTTTCATCTGCAGAGCTACTGTTGGGTTCTAACAATCAATATTTTAACTTTTTTTTACTATTGCATTTTGGGTGAAAGTTTACAGAGCAAATACTTTTTTTTTTTTTAATTTTAACTTTTATTGTGGTGAAAACACACACACAATAAAACATTTGCCCACGTAACAACTTCGCCATTTACAGCTCAGGGATATTGATGGCATTTTCATGTTGTGCCACTATTATTGCTATCCTTTTCCAAAATATTCCAACCACCATTATCATAAACTCAATACCTCACAAACAAAAGCTTCTCCCCCTTTCCCCACCCCCACCCCTGCTAACCATTAATAAACTTTGGTGTGTGTGTGTGTGTGTGTGTGTGTGTGTGTGTATATATATATATATACATACCTATCTAGGAATTTAGGAGCTCTGGTGGTGTAGTGCCTAATGCCATTTGACTGCTAACCAGAGGGCTGATGGTTCAAACCCACCAGCCCCTCCTCAGAAGGAAGGTTGGGCAATCTAGGAATTTAGCCTTCCCTCCCCTCCCATCCCTGGCAACCAACAAAGAACATTTCCTTCTATGTACAAACTTTTCCTTGACTTTTTACAATGGTGAATTAATACAATATTTGTCCTTCTGTGATTGATTTATTGCACTCCAAGTTCATCCATGTTATGTGGTATTTTGCAGATTCTACATTATTCTTCAGGGTTATATAGTAATCCCCTGTGTGTATGTACCACAGTTTGTTTATCCATCCCTCAGTTTGTGGGCACTTAGGTTGTTTCCATCTCTTTGCTATTGTGAATAGTGCTGTGATGAACATGGGTGTATATGTATCTGCTCATGTCCTGCCTCTCACTTCCTTAGAATATATACCTAGTAATGAGATTGTTGGATCAAATGGTATTTCTATTTCCAACTTTTTAAGGAATTGCCATACTGATTTCCACAGTGATTGTATCATTTAACAGTCCCACCAGTAGTGTATGAGAGTCCCAGTCTCTCCATGTTCTCTCCAGCATTTGTTATTTTTTTGTCTTGTTGAACTTTGCTATTAATGCTAAGGTGAGATGGCATCTCGTTGTGATTGACTGCTAACGAGAAGGCTGGTGGTTCAAGCCCACTAGCCACTCCTTGGAAGGAAGGTTGGGCAATCTACTTCTGTAGATACCGCCTCAGAAACCCAAGGGGTCACTATGAGTTGGAACCAACCCCAAGGCAGTGAGTTTGGTTTTTAATGGCTGATGAAGGAGCTCTGGTGGCATAGTGGATGAGGCATTTGACTGCTAACCAGAATGTTAGAGGTTCAAACCCACCAGCTGCTCCATGGAAGGAAATGGGGCAATATACTTCTATAAAGATTTACAGCCTCGGAACCCAGTGGTGGGTCACTATGAGTTCAAAATGACTTGATGGCAGTGAGTTTTCTTTTTTTTTTTTTTAATGGCTAATAATTGGGAACATTTCTTCATGTGTTTGTTGGCTGTCTGAATGTCTTCATTGGTGAAGTATCTGTTCATATCATCTGCCCACTTTTTAATTGTATTGCTTGTCTTTTTGATGTTGAGGTGCTGAAGTTTTCTATGAATTTTAGAGACAAGTCCTTTGTTTGATATGTCATTGCCAAATATTTTTTCCAGTTGCAGTGTAGTAAATTATCTGGTATAGCTTTTCTAGCCATAAGTCTTTGTAAACTCTGTGGTGTAATTTGCTGTGAGCAACTGAGGAGCTCCTGATTGTAAAAGTTATCCACCTGGGGTATTTCTGTTGGGAGTGGCACAAAGCAATGTTCTGGAATGTCCACTCTCTGTCAGGTGTTTAGGATTCTGATGTTATGTTTGGCCACTCCGCCAGGCTCAAAAGGAGGCCTCCTAGAGGCAGAAGAAGTCTGTCTGACTGTTGTCTGAGAAGGATGTGTTGCTGAGAAGAAACGCGCTCCTGAGAGACATGTGCTCCTGAGAGACACATGCTGCTGGAAAAGAGATGCAAGAGACACACATTACTGAGAGAGACATGGAGAGAGAAGCATTGCTGGGAGAGTGGCTGAGAGAGACTGTTGGCTGAGAGACAGCAGGCTGAGAGCATTTTTCCTGAACTTGAATTGTAGTCTGGTGCTTCCCTAATAAACCCCATAATCTGTGAGTTCTGTGTGGCCACTGCAGTGAATTATTGAACCCAGCAGAAAGGTGGTGAGTGCTGCAGGAGAAATGGTTGATGTCAGGGTTGGTGAAAGGGCTGGAGGGAGTCAGCATGTCTGGCCTCACAGGAATAGGCCGTGGGTTACTGATGGTGATTCTGTCTTCCTCTTGTGGGGCTAGAGGAGGTCAGAAGATGTAGCCTCTTTGTCCCGTTAGCACCAGTCTGTAGGTTCTTTTTGCACTCTTTGGGAAAAGTCTTCTGATACACACACATAAGAATTTAATTTTTAGAAGGTCGCAATCATCTAGTTTATCTTCTGCTGTTTGTGCATCTTGGGTTATGCTTGATAGTCTGTGCAATAAATTAGAGTTCTTAAGTTTGTCCCTATTTTTTCTTTGATGAACTTTATAGATTTTGGTTTCACACTTAAGTTTTTGATCCATCTGGAGTTAGTTTTTGTGTATGGTGTGAGGTTTGGATCTTGTTTCATTTTTCTGCAAATGGATATACAGTTTTGCCAGCAACAATTGTGAAAGAGACTATCTCTTCTCCATTAAAAAGATTTTGGTCCTCTGTCAAAGATCAGCTGGCCATAGGTGGGTGGATTGATTTCTGGGTTCTCAATTGTGTTCCACTGATCTATGTATCTGTTGTTGTACCAATAGCAGGCTGTTTTGACCACAGTGGCTGTGTAGTAGGTTTTGAGATCTGGGAGTGTGAGACCTCCTACTTTGTTCTTCTTCTTCAATTGTGTTTAACTTATCCAAAGTTTCTTTCCTTTCCATATAAAATTAGTGATTGGGTTTTCTTTAATTCCATTAAAGAATATTGATGGAATTTGGAACAAGATTGCATTGAATGCATAGTTTGCTTTGGGCAGTATTGACATTTTCACAATGTTCAATCTTGCTATCCATGAGCATGGTTTGTTCTTCCATTTATGTAGGTCTCTTACAGTTTTTGAAGTAGTGTTTTGTAGTTTTCTTTGTATAGGTCTTTTGTGTCCTGGTAAGAGTTATTCCTAACTATCTTATCTTTTGGGTAGTTATTGTAAATGGTATTATTTTCCTTATTTCCTTTTCAGCAATCTCTTTGCTAGTGTAGACAAATCCAACTGATTTTTGGATGTTGATCTTGCATCCTGCCACTATGCTAAACCTTTTATTAAGTTCCAGTAGTTTTCTTGCTGCCTCTCTTGGGTTTTATATATATAGGATCATATCATAAGCAAATAGGGATAGTTTGACTTTTTCCTTACCAATTTGGATGCCTTTGATTTTCCTGTCTAGCCTTATTGCCCTGGCTAGGACTTTCAATACAATGTTGGATAGAAGGGATGATAGAGGACAACCTTGTCTGTTTCCTGTTCACAAGGGGAATGGTTTCAGTCTCTCTTCATTGAGAATAATGCTGGCTGTTGGTTTTGCATATATGCCCTTTATTATGTTGAGGAATTTCCCTTCTATTCAGATTTTGTTGATAGTTTTTATCAGGAAAGTGTGTTGCATTTTATCAAATATCTTTTCTGCATCAATTGACATAATCATGTGGTTCTTGTCCTTTCTTTTATTTATGTGATGGATGATGTTGACTGTTTTTCTAATGTTGAACCCTCCTTGCATGCCTGGTATGAATGACATTTTGTCATGTTGTTGTTGTTGTTATGTGCCGTCTAATCAGACCCAACTCATAGTGACCCATCCTTGGGTTTCCGAGGCAGTATCACTACAGAAGTAGATTGCCCAACTTCCTTCTGAGGAGTGGCTGGTGGGTTTGAACCACCAGCCTTCTGGTTAGCAGTCAAGTGACTTAGGTACTATGCTACCAGAGCTCCCATAGTTCTTCATAACATACTGATATTATCATTTTAATTTCTGTTGGTTTTCTTGTGGTGTCACCCAATTAACTTATTATTCATGATATTTGTATCCTCTCCCTCTTTTCCTTTGTTAAATTTGCCAGTGGTTTGTCAATTTTATTAATCTTTTCAAAGAGTCAACTTCTAGTCTTGTTGATTTTTTTCTATTGTCTTTCTATTTTCTGTTTCACTGATTTCCACTTGAGTCTTCATTATTTCTTTTCTTCTGATGACTGTAGGCTTTTTTTTTTGCTGCTCTTTTTATAATTGTTGGAGATGTTGGGTTGAGGTGTGAATATCGGCTCTTTTTTGATGTGTGCATTTATTGCTATTAAAATGGCTTCTGATCGCTGTTTTTGCTGTACCCCAATGACTTTGGTTTGTTGTGTTTTTATTCTTATTTGATTCAAGGAATTTTTTAATTTCATGTTTTATTTCTTCTATTACCCAGTCATTTTCAAGGACGGTGTTATTCAGTTTTCATGTGTTTGCTCTTTTTCCATTCATCTTCCTATTGTTGATTTATAATTTTATAGCATTGTGATCTGAGAAGATGCTTTGCAGTGTTTCAATGTTTTAAAATTTATTAAGGCTTGCTTTGTGGCCTAACATATGGTCTATCTTGGGGAATGTTCCTTATGCACTGGAAAAGAATGTATATTGTGCTGTTGTTGGGTGAAGTGCTTTGTAGATGTCTATAAAGTCAAGTTTGTGGATTATATTGATTAGCTCTGATGTATCTTTGTTGAGCTTATTTCCAGTTCTATCTGTGATTAAAAATGGTATATTAAAGTCTCCTACTATGTCTGCTGAGTCTTCTATTTGTCTTTTCAGTTCTGTTAGAGTCTGTTTTATATATTTTGGGGCTCTTTCCTTGGGTGCTTAGGTATTTATTATTGTTATGTCCTCTTGTTCAATTGATCCTTTAATCAGTATATAATGCCCTTCTTTGTCTCTTATGTGGTTTTTTTCTTAAACTTGATTTTATCAGAAATTAATATTGCCATTCCTGGTCTTTTATGATTGCCATTTGCTTGATATAGCTTTTTCCAACCTTTGAGTTTTAGTCTCTTTTTGTCTTTGTCTTTTAAGTGTGTCTCTTGTAGACAGCATATTGATTGATTGTGTTTTCTTATCCACCTGTAACTCTCCATCTTTTGAGTGGTGCATTTAATCCTTTGACATTCAGTGTTATTATCAACAAGTATGAATTTGTTGTTGTCATTTTGTTATGTGCTTTTTTGTGGTGTTGCTGATTTCTTTGTTTCATATAATTTTCT
>NW_006922010.1:1526343-1543471 GCF_000298275.1 Orycteropus afer afer | reverse complement strand
GGGGCTGGTGCGGGATCGGGCAGTGTTTCGTTCTGCTGTGCATGGGGTCGCTATGAGTCGGAAACGACTCGACGGCACTTAACAACAACAACAACATTGGTTTCTGGGTTATGTCATCATATATGTTAAAGGTCAGTTGTTGTGTGCTGTTGTTGGTTCTCTGTCCAGAGGACTCCCTTTAGCATCTCTTTAAGGATGGTCTGTTTTTAAGAAATTCACTTAATTTCTGCTTATGTGGAAGTGTCCTAATTTCACCATCATATTTGAGGAACAATTTTGCTGGGTATGTATTCTTGGTTGGAAATTTTTCTCTTTCAGGGTTTTATGTATACCATTCCGTTGTCTTCTTGCCTGCATGGTTTCTGCTGAATAATCCAAGCTTAGTTTTATTGGCTGCCCCTTGTAGGTAACTTTTCATTTTTCTCATGCTGCTTTCAGGATCCTTTCTTTGTCTTCGGTTTTGGTGAGTTTGATGATGATATGTTTTGGTGATTTTCTTTTGGGGTCTATCCTGTTTGGGGTTCATTGAACTTCTTGAATGTATATATTCTTATCTTTCATCATATTAGGGAAATTCTCTTCCAAGAAATCTTCAACAATTCTTTTCTGTGGTTTTATTTGTCTCTTCTTGTTCTGGGGTTCCAATTACATGTAGGTTATTCCTTTTGATGATATCCCACATGAACCTTATGCTTTCTTCATTTTGTTTTGATCTTTTCTTCTGATTGTTACCTTTACAAAGAAGTATTGAGGTGTTTTTCTTCAATTTCATTGACTCAGTTCTACTTATTTGCCTGTTCAATGTGTTATCTATTTCTGAAAATTTAGCATTAATCTTCTGGATTTCTATCTGTAGATTTTGTATCATTTCTAATTTTTCCATTTATTTTGTCATTTTTTTTCTAGTATTGTCTATCAAAATCTTTGTAGGGTTTTCTCTGCATTTTCCTCAATTTTATCAGTACTTTCCTTGATCTGTCTCTCAGTCTGTTGAAGGCACCTAGATACAATTCTTTTGAATTCCTTATCAGGGCGTTCCAATGCTCTTTCTTCCTCAGTGATGTGTTCTGGATCTGTATGCTGGTCCCCTGTTTCTGTTGCTTTACCTTGCTTTTTTGTGTGGATAGTGATGCTCTGTTGTCTCTGATATATTGTGATGTTTTTGTGTTTATATTTAATTGGTGATTGTCTGTTGGAGTAACTTGCCCATGATTTTTGTTTTCTTTGGATAGTCTCTATGAAAGCAGGATATTGTGCTCCTCTATTCACTAGTTAGCAGCAGATATACACTCACCACCTGTCTCCATTCTCATTGTCAGTCTCCCATATGTGCCTGCCATCCTTAGTGAATGGAGCTTATTCTTAGGTCCCTGGAATCCAAACGAGAATGCTGTCCCTTTACATATCCAAAATGGCTGCTGCTTGTAAACAGTCAAAATGGTTGTTCCCTCCAGACAGCTGAAAGTCCACAGCCCAGGCTGTCTCCCTCCTTGCTGTTTCCCTTCCTGGTCATAGGCCACCAGCACAGTCATCCCTTCCACCTTTGGTGACCAGGGCTGATCTTTAGGTCAATCCTCAGGTCCCAACACCAGCTGGAAATATTCAGGCTGTTGTGCCATCAGATTAGTTGACAGTCTGCAGCTTTGTCCATCTGCATACTCACTGTTTTCATTCAGGTTTTTCTACTAGTTGGTGCTTAATCCACTTCTGTATACTTCCTTCCAAAGCTCAAGGCTCCAGGATTATCTTCTGTACCTCTGTCAATTGGTTTCTCTTTTCTTTGTGGAAGAGCGTCTGTGTAGCTTGTCTGCCTATTCTGCCATCTTACTGGAAGTCTAATTCGCCATCTTACTGGAAGTCCACATTTTGTTTCATAATATTAGTTGCAATTCTCTTAATGTAACAGCACTCTTCCCTCTTCCTGCCTGGATTCCTGTTTCCATTTGTCCTTTTTCCTGCCCCATCCTGCTTTCTGAGCTTTGTTTTTTGGGGAAAATGCTGCCCTTTTGGTCTTATATGGTTGATTGTTCTGCAGAGTGTGTTTTTCATGACTGTTATCATTACTTCAGAGGCCTATCTGCTGTTTGGCTGCAAAGTGATCTCTGGGGGTGGATTCAGTTCCAGGCTTGAAGAGTGTCTAAGGGCCACAGTCTCTGGGTTCCACCAGTCTTTATCAGACCAGTACATCTGGTCTTTTTATTGATGTTGAATTTCGTTCTACATTTTTCTCCCATCCTGCCCATGACCTTCTGCAATCCTGATCCAAGTGATTAGTAGTGGTAGCTAAGTACCATCTAGTTCTTCTGGTCTCAGGGTCATGGAGTCTTAGGTTTGCATGGTGCATTAGTTCTTTGGACCAAATGCTTCCTTGAGACTTTGATGTTCTTCATTTTTTTTTTTTTTTTGTGGATTAGGAGAGATCAAAAGTTGAATCTTAAAAGGCCACTCACTATCTTTTCAGACCCCAATTGCTACTCACCACAATGTGTAGAGCACTGTATTTGTGAACTATGTCATATCAATTGTCTTAGATGTCCCCCAAGACTGTGATCCTAAGACCCAAGCCCAGTGACTCATTCCCACAATGTGTTTGGTTTGGGCTAAGAAGTTTCCTATTATTGCTCCCTGTTTTTTTTTCTACTGTATACATAGATATATTTACAGCACATACAAATATATATGTGGGAATGTCCTCTGCCAAACCTACATATGGTCAGAACAACTGAAATTTTGGTTAAAAGCCAAGTAGTTAACCATTGCACCACCAGGGTTCCTTGTACTGTAGAGTTAGTCCCTAGGCATTTGTGGAGCAGATATAAATTCTCTTTTGGAGTTTAGTTTTACTGTCTATAAAATTATCACAAGAATTTGGATAGAGATTTAATCAAAACAAAACACAAACATTTAAATATCCTACCTCCCACTACATTAAAGAATGGTCATTCATTTCACACAAAAATGGTCCCATTTTTAAGAACACACAATAAAATCTATTTACATGGCAGTTGCCATTATTTGGTTTTTCAAAATGTGATTGAATTTTCAGATTTTAAGGAAAATATCAGAGGCAAAAAGTGAGGTCTGCATATCTCCTTGCTGTTTTCTTCCTTCACACACCAACTCACAGCTTCCTTTCCCCATTAAAAGTATGATGACATGGTATTTAACAGATGATTATGGCTTTACAGTAGTGTTGTGTGAGTTGAAAACCCAAATCCATGGCAGTCTCATCAGTAAGGATAAACTGAAGTCCATCCTCCAGTAGATTCTAGACCTGAGTCTCTAAATATCTTTGCCTCTAAGATGCTGGTTCCTTTGGACAAGTCTTAGGACTGGATAGCCTTTATACTGGAATGAAACTAGGGTTTAGCTAGCATAACGAGCTGTTATCCAATGTTTATGGATAACATTGCAAAGAATGAGAATTCCAGAACACTTAATTGTGCTCATGTGGCATCTGTACATAGACTAAGAGGCAGTGATTTGAACAGAACAAGGAGATACTGCATAGTTTTAAATAAGGAAAGGTGTGTGTCAGAGTTGTATCCTTTCACCATATTTATTCTGTTTGCTGAGCAAATAATCTGAGAATCTGGGCTAAATGAAAAAGAACATGGCATCAAGATTGAAGGAAGACTCATAAGCCATAAGCAGATAACACAATCTTTTTTGCCGAAAGTGAAGAGGACTTGAAGCACTTACTGATGAAGATCAAAGACTGCAGTCTCCAGCTTGGATTATACTTCAAAAAGAAAACAAAAGTCACTACAACTGGACCAATAAGCAACATCATGCTAAATAGAGAAAAGATTGATGTTGTCAGGGATTTTATTTTCCATGGATCCACAGTCAACACCCATGGAAGCAGTAGTCAAGAAATCAGACATCGTATTGCACTGGACAAATATGCTGCAGAAGACTTCTTCAAAGTGTTAAAGAGCAAAGATGTCATTTTGAAGACTAAGGTGTGCCTGACCCAAGCTATGGTATTATCAATAGCCTCATACGCAGGTGAAGGCTGGACAATGAATAAGGAAGACCAAAGAAGAATTGATATATTTGAATTGTGATGTTGGTGAAGAATACTGAAAATACCATGGACTGCCAGAAGAACAAACAAATCTGTATTAGAAGTACAGCTGGAATACTCCTTAGAAGTGAGAATGGCCAGATTTCATCTCTTGTATTTTGGTCATGTTGTCAGAAGGGACCATTGCCTGGAGAAGGATATCATGCTTGGAAAGTAGAGGGTCAGTGAAAAAGAGGAAGACCCTCAACAGATGGATTGACACAGTGGCTGCAAAGATGTGCTTAAGCATAGCAAATATTGTGAGGATGGCTCAGGACCAGGCAGTATTTCATTCTGTTGTACATAGGGTTGCTATGAGTTGGAGCCAACTCGATGGAACCTAACAACAGCAACTGTTGTTGAAAACAAACATTTCTTTTGATGAAGAGATTTCATTGACAACATCTCTGACAGATAAACATCTAGTTTCTTTTCTTCTGGGCCTCAGTGTGTGTTCATGTGTACAGATATTGGAGGGAATGAATCATTGATTTGAATCAGGCCCAAGATGGGGGTGGGAGACTCGAGAAAGTAAGGGCCAAGAGTTTGAGGATGAAATATATTGATATCACAATTTTGGATCTGCTCAGACATAGATAAAAGATCTAATCAAGAACCTCTGGGAGTTTAAGCTCTATCCTTTACTTTCCTCTTTACAGGTTGTGGTAGCTATGTTTGTGTGTCAACTTGGCTGGACCTGGTTGAGTGGCTGGGCAGCTGAAGGTAGTTATTCCCCATAATGAGAATGGCAATCAACTCCATGGTGAGATCTACTACAAGAAGCTGAGTAGCTGCCTTTGGGATGTGGTCTGCTTCCTATATTTAAGGAGAAGGCTTGGGAATGGTCTCTAGACTATGGCACGCTGGACCCTACATGTAGCCATGTTGTTGCTCAGCAGCCTGCTATACTCTGCCGACCTTGGGACTTACAATGGACTTGAATTAATGGCCTGCTGTGTGGTTTGGTAAAATTGAGACTGTACCTTTTTACTTGTCAACCTTGCGGCTTCTCAGCCTCAGCAGCCAGCAGCTGTCCGAGTGAAGAAACACCTCTAGCTCCAGTGGGCCAGGAGCAGGAGGCAGAGCTGGACCTCAAAGTTGAGGGGCTTTCACCCAGCCCTAGAGCCTGGCACTTTGAACTTGGACTTAAAGCCCCCAAACTGTAAGAATAAACTCCTGTTTGTTAAGGCCATGCCATTTGTGATATATTTCTTGTCAGAGCGGCACTAGGTAACCAGAAGACAGGTCTACCCTCTTCTGGTCTATAATGGGGACAAATTTTGAGAACTTAAAACACTTGCAGTTTGACCTAGAGTGTTTATGGGTCTATCTCAAAATTTTTAAAGGAAAATAAAGTCAGGGTGCCAAGTGAATTCTCTTCATACCGAGCTGAGTATTATTCCAAGGCTATAGAGCTCAGGTGGTCGCTTCTGTTTTGCTTCTCATCTTCCCTTTGTCTTCTCCTCCTCCTCTCATCACCATCCCTTCCCTTCTTTTACATCATGCAAACCTCAAGGACATGCAGTTGGGTCTAGCTGAAATAAGCTTGCAAGTTTGCTGAGTTTATCTGAGGAAGAGCCCTTGGGTCATTGTCATGGCAATTTTGATAATTCTGACAGGGTGCAGATGTGGCAATTTGGGAGTTCTCCAACTCACCAGCCTCAGCCACTGCTCAGGAAAATGGAGCGTGCTTATTCATTTATCTAATCTCTTTTTTTTTAAAAAAAAAAAACATAAAACAAAACACTTGTCAAATTTTCAGTTATAAATACCCTGGCCCAAAAAAGTTCTACTGAAAACTTCATCAGGGATGAAACAAAGACTCTGAAAGCATTCAGTGAATCACTAGTAGGACAAATAGTAAATTCCTGTGTATATCAACTTGCTTCTTTATTTTTTGTTAGAAGTCTACTCACTCTATCCATCCCCCTCCCTCCTGCTGTACTCATATATAGAACATGGGCTCCTCAAGGGCAAGTGTAATTTTCAATTCATTTCTTGATATCTCCTATGCCCAGCACTGTGCCTAGGCACTTAATAAAACCCAAAAAACAAATCAAAGCAGTTGCTGCCAGTTGATTTCAACTCATGGAGACCCCATGTGTGTCAGAGTTGTGTTCCACAGAGATTCTGGTGGCTAGTTTTTTGGAAGTAGATCACCAAAGCTTCCTTACAAAGGAATTTATCCAGCTCTGGATAAATTCACATCTCCAATCTTCTGGTTAGCAGCTGAGTGCATTAACTGTATCACCCAGGGACTCGAGGAATTTAATAGGAATTCAATAATGTTTGGTGGATGAATGGAGAAATGGGCACAAAATGGCAAAGAAATGAGCGAGACCACTCTTGGTGGAGAGAGAATGAAAGCAGAAATGAAAGGAGTAAGGAGTTTTGGACTTGCAGTCCAGATAACAGGACAAGACAGGGCAGTGAAGCTCATGGGGCAGGATGACGACATGTCACCTGAGTGCAAGCCAAGACTCTTGAGCATGGAGTTGATTCAGTGAAGATCAATCCCACGAAAAGTAAACCTGGCTTCGACATGTGTGGAGAACTGGAGTTGGAGAGAGCTTGGAAGCAAGGAGACCATCAAGGAGTATGAACTTGTTAGACAAAGTGCAACGTGGAGATGGTGGTACTAGAAAAACCTAAGAGAGACCTGTTATTATTGCAAGTCCTGTTCACCTGTCCAGGAGATTCAAATGCCTAAAGGCACCAGCTTCTACATAAATGTTCATAGCAGCATTACTGATAATAACCCAAAAGTGAAAATAACCCAAATATCCATCAACTGATGAATGGATAAATAAATTTGGTATATCCATACAATGAAATATAATTCAACAATGAAAAGAAATGAAATACTGATATATGCTGTGACATGGATGAAACTTGAAAACATTATGCTAAATGAAAGAAGCCAGGCACAAAAGGTCTCATAGTATGTAATTCTCTTTTCCCAAATGTCCAGAATAGGGCAAATCCATAGAGACAGAAAGATGATAGGTGGTTGTTTAGGACTGGGGGTGTGTATGTGAGGGGAGTGGAGTGGGGAGTGACTGTTAGGGGTGTAGTTTTCTGGAGGTTTATAAAAATGTTCTAAAATTATACAGAGGTGATGATTGTATAACTCTGTGAATATACTAAAAAACCTCTGAATAGTATATCTAAAAAAGTGAATTGCATTGTGTGTGAATTACATATCAATAAAATTTATGCTAAAAATAAAACATAAAAATTGAACTTTAGTCTTAGGAGTTTGAGTCTCCTGGGCCTTGGAGGAAAGGCCCAAGGGGTCCCAGAAAATAAGAGTGAGCCAGCAGATCCTGAAAGGACACTGTTGATGTTTATAAATAACGTGCACATGCAAACCAGTTCACAAGGCTGTGGGATGGCTGTGTACCTTTTCTTTCCATTTATTCCAAACATGGGCTTGCAGCTTGGGCTGAATCTTCTTGATTCTGCTCAGGCCGCCACAAGACCCACTGTTCCTGCTTGCTGTAGGCTGGTGAAGGAAGCCCAGGGCAGGGCTGCCCTAGTCTCTGGCTCCATATGGCTTAGTGATCTTTATGAAGCATCTCTCTTAGGTTTCACCTGCTGTTTATGACAGTTCTTTTTTCTCTAGTACTCGCTTTCTAGTGAAGGACAATTTTCAGTGACAGCCACTGTCCTGTCTTCAAAATTGCTCCTACCTAGGACCCTGAGCCATCATCATGTTTTTTCTCCATTAAGTATGATATTTGCCTGTGAGTTTTTCATAGATACTCTTTATCAGATTGAGCAACAGCTCTTCTGTTCTTAGTTTGTTATTTTTATCATGAAAGGGTGCTGGATTTTATCCAATGCCATTTCTTTATCTTTTAATATTATCATGTGGTTTTTATCCTATATTATATTAATACATACAACTTTGATTGATTTTTGGATATAAACAAGCTTTAGTTTAACATCTTTTGTTTTTAAGCCTTTAGGATCTGTGAAGACCATATAGAAATTTGGGAAATCCTGACTGATGTCTTCTGTTGTTTTTTGGGGTTTGCTTTTGAATTAGACTTAGTCTAAAGGTGTTGCTGTTGTTCTTATGTGCCATCGAGTCATTTCTGATTCATAGCAATCTTATGTATAACAGAATGAAACATTGACTGGTCCTGTGCCAGTCTCATGATCCCTACTATATCTGAGCCCATCACTGCAGCCACTGTGCCCATCCATCTTGTTGAAGGCTTTCCCCTCCTTTGTTGACCCTCCACTTTACCAAGCATGACATCCCTCTCCAGAGAATGGTCCCTTCTGACATGACCAAAGCAGGTGAGATGAAGTCTGGCCATTCTCACTTCTAAGGAGCATTCAGCTATACTTCTTCCAGGACAGATTTGTTAGTTCTCTTAGCAGTCTACGGTATTTTCAGCATTCTTCGCCAACACCACAACTCAAAAGCATCAACTATTCTTTGGTCTTCATTTTCATTGTCCAGCTCTCACATACATATAAGACAATTGAAAATACCGTGGTTTGGGTTAGACACATCTTAGCCTTCATGGAGACATCTTTGCTCTTCAGCATTTGAAAGAGGTCTTTTACAATAGATTTGCCAAATGCAATATGTCTTTTGTTGTCTTGACTGCTGCTTGCATTGATGTCGAATGTCCAAAACCAAACCAAACTCACTGCCATGGAGTCAGATCTGACTCATAGTGACCCCTCCTTGGGTTTTTGAGGCAGTATCACTACAGAAGTAGATTGCCCAACCTTCCTTCCGAGGAGTGGCTGGTGGGTTTGAACCGCCAGCCTTCTGGTTAGCAGTCAAATGCCTTAGGCACTATGCTACCAGAGCTCCTATGTTGTTGTTGTTATGGGCCAGAGTCAGATCTGACTCATAGTGACCCCTCCTTGGGTTTTTGAGGCAGTATCACTACAGAAGTAGATTGCCCAACCTTCCTTCCGAGGAGTGGCTGGTGGGTTTGAACTGCCAGCTTTCTGGTTAGCAGTCAAAGGCCTTACACACTATGCCACCAGAGCTCCCAGTGTAGATTGTAGAACCAAGTAATATGAAGTGTTTGACAACTTCAATCTTTTCTCCATCTATCATGATACTGCTTAGTGGTCCAGTTGTGAGGATTTTTGTTTTCTTTATATTGAGATGTAATCAATACTGCAGACTGTAGTCTTTAATCTTCATCAGTAAGTACTTCAAATCATCCTCATTTTCAGCAAAGTTGTTTCGTCTGCATATCTCAGGGTGTTAATGAGCCTCCCTCCAATCCTGATGTCATGATCTTCTTCATATAGTCTAGCTTCTTGGATTATTTGCTCAGCATACAGATTGAATAAGTATGGTGAAAGGATACAACTCTGACACACTCCCTTCCTGATTTTAAACCAAGCAGTATCCCCTTGTTCTGTTTGAATGACAGCCTCTTAGTCTATGTACAGGTTCTTCATGAGTACAGTTAAGTGTTTTGGAATTCCCATTCTTCTCAATCCTATCCACAATTTGTTATGATCCACACAATCAAATGGTTTTGCACAGTCAATAAAACACAAGTAAACATCTTTCTGGTATTCTTTCCTTTTAGCCAAGATCCATCTGACATCAGCAATGATATCTCTCATTGCACATCCTCTTCTGAATCCAGCTTGCATTTCTGGAAGTTCTCCATCAATATACTGCTGTTTTTGAATTATCTTCAGTAAGATTTTACTTGCATGTGATATAAATGATATTGTTTGTAATTTCCACATTCTGTGGGATCACCTTTCTTTGGAATGGTACAAATATGGATCTCTTCCAGTCAGTTGGCCAGGTAGCTGTCTTCCAAATCTCTTGACAGAGCCAAATCAGTGCCTCCAGCATGGCATCCATTTGTTGAAACATCTCAATGGGGATTTGTCAATTCCTGGAGCCTTGTTTTTCACTCACTCCTTCAGTGCAGCTTTGATTTCTTCCTTCAATACCATTGGTTCTTGATCATATGCCACCTCTGAAATAGATGATCATCTACCAATTCTTTCTGGTATAGTGACTCTGTGTATTTCATCCATCTTCTTTTGATGTTTCCTGCCTTATTCAACATATTGCCCATGAAATCTTTCAATATTGCAATTCAAAGATTACCTTTTTTCCTCAGTTCTTTCAGCTTGAAAAATGCTGAGTGTGTTCTTCCTTTTTGGTTTTCTAACTCCAGGTGTTTGCTTATTTCATTATAATAATTGACTTTGTCCTCTCAAGCTGGTCTTTGAAATCTTCCGTTCAGCTCTTTTATCTTGACATTTCTTCCATTTGCTTTAGCTACTCTTTGTTCAAGGGCAAGTTTCTGAGTCTCTTCTGACATCCATTTTGGTCTTTTCTTCCTTCCCTGTCTTTTTAATGACCTTTTGCTTTCTTCATGTATGATGTTCTTGATGTCATCCCACAATTTCTCTCTTTTTTGGTCATAAGTGTTCAATGCATCAAATCTATTCTTTAGATGGTTTCTAAATTCAGAAGGAATATAATCAAGGTCATATTTTGGCTCTTGTGGACTTGTTTTAATTGTCTTCAGCTTCAACTTGAACTTGCATATGAACACATGATGGTCTGTTCCACAGTTAGCTCCTGGCCTTGATTTGGTTGAAGATATTGAGCTTCTCCATCACCTCTTGTCAAAGATGTAGTCAATCTGATTCCTGTGTGCTCCATCCAGTGATGTCCATGTGTATAGCTGTCATTTATGTTGTTGGAAAAAGGTATTTCCAATGAGTAAGTCATTGGTCTTGCAAAATTCTGTCATGTGATCTCCAGTGTTATTTCTGTCACCAAGGCCATATATTCCAACTACTGGTGATTCTTCTTTGTTTCTAACTTTTGCATTCCAATCACCAGTGATGATTAACACATCTTGACTACATGTTTGGTCAATTTCAGACTGCAGAAGTTGGTAGAAATCTTCAATTTCCTCATCTCTGGCTTTGGTGGTTGTTGCATAAATTTGAATAATAGTAGTATTAACTAATCTTCCTTATAGGCATATGGATATTATCCTAACACTGACAGCATTGTACTTCAGGATAGATCTTGATACATTCTTTGTGATGATGAATGCTATGCCATTTTTCTTCAATTTGTCATTCCCCACGTAGTAGATCATATTGTCAGATTCAAAATGGCCTACATCAGTCCATTTCAGCTCACTAATGCCTAAGATATTGATCTTTATGCATTCCATTTCATTCTGACAATTTCCAACTTTCCTAGATACAAACTTCATACAGTCCATGTTCCCATTATTAATGGATGTTTACAGCTGTTTCTTGTCATCTTGAGATGTGCCATATTGACAAATAGGGGTCCTGAAAGTTTTACTTTATCAACACCATTAAGGTCGGCTCTACTCTGAGGATGCAGTTTGTCTCCAGTCATATTTTGAGTGTCTTTGGACCTGAGGAGCTCATCTTCCAGCACTGTATTGCACACTGTTTCAGGGCTACTCATAAAGATTTCCAGTAATATATCTGGCAGTGTTTCACTGCTACTCATAAGGTTTTCACTATTCATAATGTTTCACATGTATAAATATGTTGTTAAATCTAGTCCTCAGATTTCCTCCCAGGAGAAACAGATCTGATGGCTATGGATCTTTGGGGGCCAATGAGATGGACAAGTGTCTTGTCCAAGGGATCAGGAATAGAGGCAGCAGTGCTAGATCTGGTGGAAGGTCCAAAGTGTTGGAGTTGGAAATCATAAGTGACCTGGGCTCATGGCTGGACATGACTAGGAGTTTCAGGCAGGTGGGAAGAGCTGCATTTTGGGCAGGGACAAGGGTAAAGGAGAAAACAGCAGACTGGAGCAGGAGCTACTTTCTGAGGTCAGGAAAGACAGGCTGAGGCTGTGCTGTTTTGGAGCTTCTAGACCCCTCACTTGTGACTGATTATCCCAGCTATGCTTTCATCATATTGTGGTTTCAATCTCTTATCTGAAATGACCCTGGACTTCTCTCAAAGACTTGTCTCTGGTTACTGGGGTTTCCTCAACTCATAAGTTCTCCTTACTGTTATCTCTGGAAGCTAGACTGGTTTGAGGCTCAGTCAGTAGCTGGATGGGTGGAGGATCCTTCTTCTAAAGCCCTAGGTTGATGATGGTCATAACCTTTGGAGTCCCAGGATCTAGGCCTTCTTGCTGGTGCCACATGATTGTGGCTGGACTTCCCATTTTCTTGGCTTAATTTAGTCCAAGGAACCTCTTTGTCTGGGCCTTTCATTTCTGTGGGATTTACAGCAAGGGATCTTGTGAACTAATGCAAGTATTTTATGAGTGGGTGAGGCCACTGAGTTATTAAGAACATCAACTTTGGAGTTAGAGACATAGAGTTCTAGCTCTGTCATTTTCTATCTGCCTAATTGCCCTAAGCCTTGATTTCCTTATCTGTAAAATGGAAATACTGTGTCTATTTCATAAGTCCTATTTGAGATAATGTATGTGGAGTTCATTAACCGTACCTGGCTCATGAGTGGTCTACTGATAAGTGATGCTATAATTAATGATGATGATGATGATAATGATGATGATGATGATGATGATAGTGATGGTGGTGGTGATTGTGGTGGTGCAAGTGCTCTAGTCCTTCACTTTCCTCTGACAAGTATTTGACATCAGACCCAGTTCCCCCTGGAGGATACAGTAAGTAGTTTTCTAGCATGGATATTGAAATGCAAACACTAGAAAAGCAGAACTTTGAACCAGTTTGAAATGTTTTGTTGTTGTCGTTGTTATGTGTCATCGAGTTGGACCCAACTCATAACAACCCCTCCTTGGGTTTCCGAGGTGGTATCACTATGGAAGTAGATTGCTCAATCTTCCTTCCAAGGAGCAGCTGGTGGGTTTGAACCACCAGCCTTCTGGTTAGCAGTCAAGTGCCTTAGGCACTATGCTACCAGAGCTCACTGAAATGTTTTAGTCATGGCCAAAGGAAACAAGGGCAGAGGACATGTTGCACAGCAACAAAATCCCTTGCGCATGGGATTTTGACCTGAGTAGGAAACAGGTAGTGGTACCCCACTCAAAGAGGGTGGCCTACCATAACACTTTGAATGGAGAATGGCACACATTCAAAGCAGCATGTTCAGTTTCCATCTTTGATCAGGGCACCACTGCCTGTTTCCTGCTCACATCAAAATCTGATGCGCAAGAGATTTGGTTGCCATTCAACTCCTAATCCATGCTTGCTTCCATCAGCCATGATAGAACCATTTCAAACTGGTTCAAAGCCCTGTAGAGGAAGAGAAAAATTTGTTGATAACTTGTGTGGCTGTGCATAGAAAATGAGTTTTGCATTTGCAGTTGATTTAGTTTTTCCAGGAAAGAAATGTAAATGAGTATGATTAAATGGCGGGACTTAATCCTATAATTTAAGAGGGAAAAGAAGTCATTAGCAAGTTAATTATTATTATTAATACTCAAGGTAATCAGGCTCATTTGTAGAAGCTGATTAAAAGTAAATGTCCAAATGAAAACATTAGGTTTAAATTAATGAAAGTTGGAGCCCCAAATATTTAAGACAATCACATGTGGTACCACAATAAGATTAAAGCAATTAAGTTATAGGCAATATTTCAATAGGACCATATGTGTATTGTCTTTGTTTTTCTCTAGATAAGAATGGCAAATGGTTTCTAAATCTGATGCCTTGAGAAAACGTTTTCATTTTTCTTACTCACATATTAGTAGTTTCATTTAAGATCTTTTGCTCCTTCTCCAATGGTCACGTGGATTTTTACAAGTTCTGACAAAACTTCATGGACCTGCCTTGAATGGAGACTCTTTTGAATCAGCTCAGCATTGTTGTTGTTGTTGTTGTTATTTGCCATCGAGTCGGACCCGACTCATAGCGAGCCCTCCTTGGGTTTCCGAGACAGTATCACTACGGAAGTAGATTGCCCCATCTTCCTTCTGAGGAGTGGCTGGTGGGTTTGAACCACCAGCCTTCTGGTTAGCAGTCAAGTGCCTTAGGCACTACGCTACCAGAGCTCCATTAGTCATTCTTTATCAGCTTGTATTTTTTCATGAGAAGAAACAGCATTAACTTAAACATAAAAAAATATCAGCTCCTAGGAGGTCACTAGGAGCCTGAGTGGTGCAAAAGGCTAAGTGCTCAACTACTACCTGAAAGGTTGGTGATTTGAACTCACCCAGAGGCATCTTGGAAGACAAGCCTGACAATCTGCGTCTGAAATGTCACAACCTTGGAAACCATATGGAGTGTAGTTCCACTCTGTACACATGGGGTCTCATGATTCAGACTCGGTGGCAACTGCTTTAGTTTTTTGGTTTAGTAGGTCACTGGGACTTTTTTCTGACATATATTGCCTAATTTTTGACTATGCAGCCCTCAGTCACCTGCTGAAATCTCAAATCTTTTACTGCTGGCATACCTTGCTTTAAGAAATGTGTGTCACCTGATAGAACTTTTGGAAAGAGCTCTCAATTGTCCCTTCTTGCATGATTGCAGTTCCCTTTCTCCTCTCAGCCTTGGAAAATGTTGACATGACTCCATCATCCTAAAACTCACTCCCTCAGCCCTATCTTTTTCTCCTTCCCTTTACTGCCAAACCTCTCAAAGGAGCAGCTTGTTCCTGCTGCTTCCACTTGCCTTATTGACCCTCCAACTCCTGACTAACCTTGATCTTGAAATAGTCATTGATGATTCTTTTGCCCAAACTAGTCCTTATCCTTGATCATACAGTGCTTCTCACTACTCCTTTTCTTCTTAAAACAGTTTTTTTTAAAAAATATTATTTTAAATATTTTTTTAAATATTTTTTAAATATTATTTTATTTTGCTTTGTTCCAGAACACTTCCCTCTCCTGGTTCTCCTTCTAGCTTCCTGACTGCTTCTTCTCTGCACACTTGTCTATCAAATGCAGAGCTTTCCTGATTGGTTCAGCTTCCCTTCTCTTCTATCTCTGCAAGCTTAAGGCTTTAAAATTACCTCTGAGAAGATCACATCACATCTGTATTTCTTTTCTATTCCTTTTTCCCAAGTGCTAAGTTGGTTTTTCTAACTGCCTGCAAGATATCTTTTCATAGTTTCCAGAACAATACCAAAGTTGGTATAATCAATACTGAATCCATAATCACGCCATCAAGCCTGCTCTTCCTCCTGTGTTCCCAGTGTTTGCTAATGATACCACTTCCCTTCTATTCACAAACTTGAGATCTCATTGCCACTTTTGACTCTTTTTCCTTTCTCCCAACCAAGTGCCAAGTGCTGCTCATTCTCTCTCTTGCATTACTTTCTTACTCAGCCCGTGATTACCACTCTCCTAGACATCCAATTTCATGGCCTCCTACCCCCATTTGCCCTCAATTGAACACTCCAAAGTATAGTTCTGAGCATATGGCCCTCTTCATTGAACCTACTCATTTATAGCTTATCACAACATTCATTGAACAATTTTCATGTGAAAGACACTGTGCTAGGTGCTTTGTGATTATTATTTCACCTAATGCTCATATCAATCTGTGAGGTAGGATTTTATCAGTTCAATTTTACAATGAGGTAGAGACCCTCGGTGGTACAAAAAGGTTAAGAGTATGGCTACTAACAAAAAAACGTTGGTGGTTTGAACCTGTCCAGATGTGCCTTTGAAAAAAGGCTGGTGATCTGCTTCTGATACATAGCTCATTGCCATTGAAAACCTTATGGAGTGCAGTTCTGCTCTGAAACACATGGGATCACCATGGGTAAGAATGGATTTGATGTCAACTGGTTATTTATTAGTGAAGGACCCTAATCTGGTCTTACCACTGAGGTTCTGACATGCTGGGACATATCTGGAGGATCTGGGCCTAATCTGCTTTGTCATCCTCATTTTCTGCTTTTTCCTTCATGTTCCCTATTCTCTAGCAAAATGAAAGTACACTCTCTTTCTCAGACATACTTTATATTCTCCTGATTTTGTGACTTTGCTGATCCTATTTTCCCACTTGAAATATCATTCATCTTTCTGGACAACCTATTCCAGGAAGCCTTCTATAATTTTCAGCATTGAAATTTATCTCTCTTTCCTCCAAATGGCCATAGGGCTTTGTTTCATTCTCAACAGACATATTTTTCTACTTTTCACTAAAGGTTAGCAGGATTCTATGCATGTCTGTTCTTTTCTGCTAGGCTGTAAGCTTGTGGAGGGCAGAATTTCTATACCTACACTAAGGAGTTCTGGAGGTGTAGGAGTAAAGGCATTTGGCTGATAACCAAAATGTTGTTGGTTTGAACCCACCAACTGCTCTGTGAAAGAAAGATGAGGCAGTTTGGTTCTGTAAAGATTTACAGCCTTGGAAACCTAATGGGACTTAGTAAGAGTTGGAATCAACTTGATGGCATTGAGCTCATTTTTTTTTTTTTTTTGAGACCCACACTGCAATAGTGGGACAATGACTTGTGCTTGGTAGGAGTTGAGTAATTATTTATGATTAGAATGAGTCAATAGTATGCACTAAGATGGAAACTAATTTGTAGGGAAGTTCTTCAAACTTACTAAGTTATCAAAATTTATCTTTTGGATGTCTAGGCACTCCTTGCTGTGTCCCAGCATGCTTTTTCTTAGAGGGTTTCCTTGCCACCCTTTAGCCAAGCACTTAGTGCACTTTTATTTTTGCCATATGTATCAATCAGTGACTGTAGGCAAGTCATGTAAACCCTCTGAGCCTCATTTCACTGAATGTAAAATAGGTATTATTTTACTGATCTCCTGGGTTGTTGTGAAGATTAAGTAAATTAATCCTACATAGATATGTGCAACATATCTAGCATAGTATTAAGTATAAAACACACATTCAATAATTGTTGCTTATTTCTTTGCCTTTAAAAATTTGTTTTCACACTAAAGGTCTGAAGACTAATTAGGCTGCTTAATGAGTTAACATTCTTTGGGATATTTGCATTTTAGCCTAGATAATTAATTCAACCATTCATTGCTTTATTCCATATCAATAGATATTGAAAACAAAACGAAACAAAACAACCATTATGACTGAGTTGCTTCTGATTATAGGACAGAGTAGAAGTATCCTATAAAGTTTC
>NW_006922010.1:1524421-1525128 GCF_000298275.1 Orycteropus afer afer | reverse complement strand
GTACCTAAGACATTTGACTGCTAACCAGAAGGCTGACAGTTCAAACCCATTAGCCACTCCTTGGAAGGAAGATTGTCAATCTACTTTCAGAGAGACACCACCTCAGAAACCCAAGGAAGGGTCGCTGTGAGTTGCATACAACTCAAGGGCAGTGAGTTTGGTTTTTGGTATACACACACACACACACACACGTACATACACACACATACATACACACATGTATACACACACACACAGGAGCTCTGGTGGTGTGGTGCCTAACACATTTGACTGCTAACCAGAAGGTTGGTGGTTCAAATCCACCAGCTGCTCTGCAGAAGGAAGATGGGGCAATCTACTTCTATATAAACTTTCTATGTTCCAGGAACTCTGTTAGATTTAACAGTTAAATATTAGGCAACAAAATATTTTGAGTCAGATGTTCCTGAAATTTTACCTAGTGGATTTGAACCTAAATACTCAGATGTAATACTACTTTCACTCCCTGCCGTTGAGTCAGATCCGACTCATAGTGATCCCTCCTTGGGTTTCCGAGGCAGTATCTCTACAGAAGTAGATTGTCCCATCTTCCTTCCAAGGAGTGGCTGGTGGGTTTGAACCTCCAACCTTCTAGTTAGCAGTCAAATGCCTTAGGCACTATACCACCAGAGCTTCTCAGACCTAGTAAGGTGCTTCGATTATGTCTAAAGTCACCCCCAAGGGCTTCT
>NW_006922010.1:1520951-1523658 GCF_000298275.1 Orycteropus afer afer | reverse complement strand
CATGCTTGGTAAGGTGGATGATGACAAAAACAACAACAGTGGGCTATGTAGGTGAGGAATGAACAAAGTTCACTAAGACCTCCAACCTCTTTTTATTGTTGTTGTTGTTGTTGTCAGATGCCGTCAAGTCATCTCCAAATCATGGTGATCCTATGCACAGCAGAACAAAACACCACCTGGTCCTGAGCCAGCTATACTTGAGCCCATCTCCACTGATACCCTGTTATTCCATCTCATTGAGGGCCTTCCCCTCTTTTGTTAACCCTCCACCTTACCAAGTATGACAAACCTCTTTTTAGTTATAGGAAAACCATATCTCTTTTGATTTCTCTGAAATATTCTTTTCTCTTTTTCTTCCTCTACCTCCTCAACTCCAAACTAATTCTCCTGCTGTTTGTTCACAGTAGACCCCAATGATCTGGGAAATTCAAGAGTCTGAATTAATCATAATAGTTCTTTTAACTTGATGTTTATGAGAATTTACTCTTCAGATTATTCTAGAAAATGAGAGGAATGTTTATATTCTATACTTCAGAACTATAACAACAAAAAGCCTCCAAGTTTCCAATGAAAACCATAACCCACTGCCATTAAGTCAATTCTGACTCAAAGTCAACCCCCATAGAGTTTCCAAACCTATAAGTCTTCATGGAAGTAGATTGCCTCATTTTTCTCCCATGGAGCAGCTGGTGGGTTTGAACCACCTACCTTTTGGTTAGCAGCCCAGTGCCTTAACCACAGTGCCACCCAAAGCAAAAACTCACTGCTGTCCAGTCGGATCCGATTCTTAGAGACCTCTCCTTGGGTTTCCGAGGCAGTATCACTACAGAAGTAGATTTCCCAATCTTCCTTTCAAGGAGTGGCTGATGGATTTGAACCACTAGCCTTCTAGTTAGTAGTCAAATACCGTAGGCACTACACCACCATAGCTCTTTAAAACAGGTCACTAACATTTTGGCCATAGGTCCCTGGCTGGTACAATGGTTTGTACTTGAATAGTAACCTAAATGTGGGTAGTTTGAACTCATCCAGTGGCACCACAGAAGAAAGATCTGGAGATCTGCTTCCTATATCCACTAATATTTCTGTAAAATGACTCTCAATACAATTTTTCACACCATAAACATCTCAGAAGAGTTATCAGTTTTCTTCTGGAAAATTCTTCAGAGCCTTTTGGTTTCAAATATTTGCTGCCCTATAAGCCATTCAAGATCCTTAAAATTGTCAACTGTCATGACTGAAACCACGTCCCCTAGGTTGCTTCTCATACTTGGAAGTAGCACACAGATTCACTGACAAAGTGTCCTGAGTTTTGGTTTGAAAAGTATGAGCATCACACAGCAGCGAACCAAAGTAATCCTTCCTGCTTGCTTCCCTCACATCCTTATGTGGTTTTCTTCTCTAGACTGATTCTTTTTAGGCTGATTCTCATGGATTGTTCTTGTACTCCCCTTCAGATCTCTACATCCCTCTTTAAAGTGTGTAGTGGTACCAGAATCAATTAGACCATCCCCTCCCTGTCTCTAGACACTGAACTGTTAACATAGCTCATTTGCATCAATTGCTCTTCGTGGGGCAGTCACATATTTGTGATTCCTAGGTTGTTTTATCTTTTAACCTGTGGTAACTAAGTTATATCTCCTATGTCTTATACTGAATGTGAGACTTTTTCTGTTACAATACATCTGGCTAGGTTTGGAAAATCATATGGATCTTATATTTTATTCTGGATTCCATTTCTCCCACCCAGTGTATTCTCTGGCTCTCTCAAATTTGTGACATTAAAACTGCTAGTTTGAGTTGTTGGCCTGTACCCAAAGTGGCTGGCATTTAGGACATTTGTCAGTATAGAATTCTTCCTATAAGTTGTTTTTCCTCTGATGGCATCTGCCATGTGAATACCTGTTTATGTGTTTGAATCCCACTCAGTCTTGTATTTCACAGCAGGTACTTTGGGTCAGAAAATTATCTTCTGAGCTAACACATGATTAACAAATATAATTTCTCTAGGGAAAAAGTTATCTTTGTAATAGAATGGCAGGCTATAGTTGTATTGAAATACCTGTTCAAATAGTTGCTTATTATTCTTCTACCATGTAAGTATTTTCAGGTCCATTTTAGTAATGAGACAATTAATTATAAATTCTCATTCTTGATCTCTAATCTGAATATTTTTAAGAACTATAAACTCAGTGTCCTCTGAGACAGGAACCATGCTTTATACTTCTGTAACTGGCTATGCCAAAAAACTCCTGAGATAATCTAATATTTTTCTCTATGTCTACACTTTGCCCTATGCCAATTCTTCTTTCTAGAATGTCGCCTCTGCCCAAGTTATTTGTGGGCTAAAATTCCAGTTGCTTTTTAAAGCCTAACTTATGTTTGATAACTTTTAAGAAGCCTTTATTCCAAATTCAATGGAGCCTCAATTTTTCTTTATCTTGAATTCCTAAGATACACGTTATCTTCTTGCTTTGTTACTGGCTTAAGTGTGGTTTTGTTTTCTTACTTAAGGGTTTTAAAGCTGGTAGTACTGAGCTGGATTATAAACTCCTTGAGGGTGGGAACATATCTTCTTTTTCCTTTGTGATTCCCTGCTACTCTTTTCTGAGGCATAGTGGCTAAGACACTTGCCTGCTAACCAGAAGGCTGGCGGTTCAAACCCACCAGCCACTCCTCGGAAGGAAGGTTGGGCAATCCTACTTCC
>NW_006922010.1:1514322-1520851 GCF_000298275.1 Orycteropus afer afer | reverse complement strand
TTGAACCACCAGCCTTCTGGTTAGCAGTCAAATGCCTTAGGCACTATACCACCAGAGCTTCTCAGACCTAGTAAGGTGCTTCGATTATGTCTAAAGTCACCCCCAAGGGCTTCTTTAGTATATTAGTAATATTTTACACCTCACATTTTCAGAATGTCTTTCTTTCTAGTTATCAGATTGTTGTTGTTTTGTACTGTCAAATTCCTTCTGACTCATAGTGACACTACATGACGGAGTAGAACTGTCCCATAGGGTTTCCTAAGCTGTCATCTTTATGGGAACAGATCTCCAGGTCTTTTCTTCCTTGGTGGATTCGAACTACTAAGTTTCGATTAGCAGCTGAACACTTAATAATTGCACCACTAGGGCTCCTTAGTTACCATATTAGAGAACTTTATTATCTCTGAAGGCTAGGACAGAAGGAAAGACACTCAAGAAGACAGAACACCACACAGCGTGGTCTTCCTGAAAGCTGCTGTTTTGTCTTGATGGTTTCTGTTTGTGCAGCAAACCTATCTGGTGGAGATGTGTTTGTATCATTCTAAGAGTCCTGGGCTTTGTGATAAAATGATTCAGAATATCCTGTGGTGAGATGCACTGCAAGAAACCAGTGATTTCCTTGGTGACTACTTTAGCCATAACAGAGATAGAACCACACACAGAGATTGGGGAATTCAGGAGAAAAAATGTTAAAGGACTGGGGTTATAGGAACAGTGTGGATGATTAGAACAGGGGCACAGTCCTAGAACCCATAGCACTTTTTATCTACAAAGCATTCTCTCCCCTCACTTATTAAAGAAGAGAAGAACTAGCATGTTTTCTACCCATTTTATAGATGGGGAACTGAGAAGCACAGAGAGAGCCAACACAACTCTTACCCGGACCCAGCTTACCTGTTCCTCCTTATCTTTAGTACATTAGTACTGCCTTCTGTTGCAATCACACCAGCCTTTTCATCATTTCCCAATTAAACCATGATGTCCTCTCAACTCTGATCTAGAAGAGGGAGGCATACTAATTCCAATTTACAGGTGAGAAAATGGAGCTCAAAAAGTTACACAACTTTCCCGTTACCTTGGTTAGTCATGGCAAGGTTGTGACAGAATTTAGGCCTCCAGTCAGTCCATTTCCCTGACCTCCTTATCCTTCAAACCTTGGATGACCAGCTCAGTGAGTGTTGAATCTGCTCCCAGGAAGGACAGCAAAGGAAGGAAGGAAGAACTAACTATCCATCAGGCTCCATTTATTCCTTACCAAAGATTCTTCACCTGACAACTTACCACTTTCCAGAATCAGCACTTAGTGATGGTTGTAAAAACACAAACAATTTAGTACACAACAGCCTGAACTGTAAACTCCAGTAAATAGGATCAGGGAAAAGATTTAAGTGGAAAGGACAACTGCTATAAAGGCTTAACAGGAATTCATTAGGCTCCACAGATAAAGTAGATAAAAGATCTATAGCCACATACGGGAAGTGAAAGAAAAATCTTAAATCATTAAGATGCAATGAGGTCCTGACACAATTCATTACACAGATCGTCCTCAGGGGCACTGGTTCAAGTATTTCAAGGAGCCTGGAGAAGAAAAACTCCAGTGCCGCCATTTTAGATTAGAGTAGGTTCTTACTGGCGTGTGTCAATGTCAGGAATTTAATACCATCTGCTTGATATTACTATTTTTCTTTTGATTTCTTTCTGTCTCTACAAACTATTATTTGCTTTCTTGCTCTCCCTCATCTTTGGCTTTTTCCATTTCTCCTCTCTGCTTTCCCCCTTCCATCTTTTTTAAAAAATCCTTTTTCTTCAGCTTGGAGTCCTGGGTCATGTAGATAGTTCATGTGCTTGGTTGCTAATGGAAAGACTGGAGGTTCGAGTCCACCCAAAAGGCACCTTGGAAAAACAGTCATCTGATGAAAACCCTCTAGAGCACAGTTCTGCTCTGAAATACATGGAGTCACATGAGTTAGAGTGAACTTGATGGTGACTTTTTTAACTAGCTCTTCTCTTCTTTGTACACATACTTTTGCCTTCACCATCTCTCTCTCACCTTCTCAGCCCACATTTTTATTCTCCATCCTCCACAGACTACTTGGTCTTGCCTTCCTCCTCTTCCTCATCCTCATATCCTTCTGCCTTGTATACTCAGCCTGTGGGATTCAGTGAGTTCTTTCTGCTGGGTGCTGTGGATGAAAGAGATTCATGAAGAATGATGCTCTTCACTGTCTTTCTTTCTTATATCTCTTTCAGCATTTGTGTGTATGACTGAGAGAAGTGCCAGGGATAAGTATAAAAATGACCAGTTAATTTGGTCTTAAATTGTTTGCTGTTATCATTAAATCTGATGCCTTCAGATTTCTAGGTAAAAACCAAATACGAATAGGCTGGAAAACATCTCACTGATTCTTTGGAAATTTAAAGGGACACAATTGCAAAGAATATTAACTGTAATGGAAATGGAGGAGGTGCCTATTTCTCACCTCGTGCTGACTAGCACAGATTTTTCTGAAGAGAATGCCAGTGCGGCTTGGCTTTCCACTCTCTTATTCTCCCATCTTCCTCCAGAAGAGGTGTAACTGATTCTTAAGAACTGAGCAAGATTTTATCGCAAATGTTATACAAATTTTGAAGTAATTGTAGGTGAGTGGAAATGAAGAGCCAAAGAACATTGGAGCAATGCTGTGTTGTTTTTAAGAAATCAAATGGGAGGGAGAGTAGGTGTTGTTAGTGGCAGAGGGAAACTGCTCAGAGAGCAAGCTGTGTGTATGTGTGTAGTTTCTGCAGCATCTGGATGATCCATTCCAATCTTGTGAGTTTTCTCTGATTTTTGGTGAGATTGTGTCAAGACAAGAATCTGTGCCCCCTTTCCTAGCATGGCCCTGGATATACCCCTCACCTATTCAGTCATGGGAAAAAACAATTCTCCACACTCTGTTGTTGTTGTTGTTATGTGCCATCGAGTCGGACCCGACTTGTAACGACCCCTCCTTGGGTTGCTGAGGTGGTATCACCACGGAAGTAGATTGCCCAACCTTCCTTCCAAGGAGTGGCTGGTGGGTTTGAACTGCCACCCTTCTGATTAGCAGTCAAGTGCCTTAGGCACTATGCTACCAGAGCTCCTTTCCATTTACTAGGGAGCTGCAATTTGAGTATTGTAATGATTAGTGATTTCATTCACTTGTAGTTGACTTCCTGCTCATTTTTATACATTAAATGTTAAAAAGGAGAGGGAGCAAACTTGAGAGTGCTGGGTAATTGAAATTCCAAGAGGAACTTTCCTTCAGATTACACACATGGGCAGTCCCCAGGTTACGAACATGATTTAGGAACAAGTCTTACTTGTCCTTTAACGTTATGTAAATTTGACCTCACTTTGAAACAATTGAACCAACCCATACTGCAAACAAATTCTTCATCACAGTCACCTTTACTTGCTACTCAAGCAGCTTTTAAATCATTGAAAAGCCTTTGATCCTTTTCTTGCACTACAGTAAGGCTAAAGAAGAATCATATGCACCTGTCTCACTTACTTATAAATTCTTAAGAATAGATCTCATTTGTAACTTGAGGAATCCCTTTATTACAAAACCCCAGGTGCTGGGAATTTCAGAATTTAAAAAACAAGAGAAATGGAGAAGAAAGAAAAGAATCAAAAGAGAAAGCTTTCCTAGTTCTCTCTAATTGTGAATTATGTGTATATGGTACATACTTTGTAAGCTATTTGAATTTTCACCTCTTCACCAGCAGTGTCTTTCTTCTTTATTTAGTTCTTCTCCCCCTTATTTCCCCACTTGCCTTTCTTCCTTCTCCTCCTCTCTCACTCCTTTCTCTGTTCTCTTTTCCTCCAGAAAGAAGCTATGCAATGCCTCCTGAAGTGCAAGCCGGCTGGCTCTATAACGGTACCTAGTTGTCATGGAAACACACAGATTCCAAGATCTTGAGTCCTGTCACAGTGATTAAGGATCAGGCCCTGCTTGGGACAGAGGCTAAGGTTGTTCTTATGCTCTCTGGAGAAGGGAAGGTGGGCAATGTAAGATGACTTACGGTCAGGGTCCACAAGGAAAGGAGTGGGAGCAGTTGTTTCTAAACAGTTGTTTCTTCTTTTTTACACTATTCATAATTAGATTTACTATTAGTAATATAGACAAATGTGGCTGTGAGTAGAAGGGGCTGAAAATGAGATTAACTGCAGTAATTTTTGGTTGATTATTACCATTCTTTATATATACAAAGTTATAATTCATGTCTCTGAGGAAGAGTCACAGTTTGAAGAAATAACTCTCCCATAACAAACACGGTGCAAAGAGTTGATCTCTCCATAGAATAAAGCAAGTTCAGTTAGCTTTATAGATTTTGTTGTTATTGTTGTTTGCCATCGAGTCGGCCCCGACTCATAGTGACCCCTCCTTGGGTTTCCAAGGCAGTATCACTATGGAAGTAGGATTGCCCAACCTTACTTCTGAGGAGTGGCTGGTGGGTTTGAACCACCAGCCTTCTGGTTAGCAGTCAAGTGCCTTAGGCACTATGCTACCAGAGCTCCTTAGCTTTATAGAAGCCACAGTTATTTTTCTTTTCCTAAATCAATAGTATGATATTTTGCAAAGAACAACAAATTTCATTGAAATTACTTAATATTGGCCCTGAATTTCAGGTTATATAAGAGGGATGCCATTCTGTCTCAGAACACATCTCCAGAAAGTTTAGCTCTGTCCTCTCTCCAATCCAAAACCAGGTATGTATGGATGGAGGCTTTCCCTCTACTGTCCTGTATGGTGTTGAGGATCACACCCCTCTTGGAGATTATGGGCCAATGGGCACATAATGTGGCCTCAGTGGGCTACTCACACACACACATTATATGCCCATTGGCCCATAATCTCCAAGAGAAGTGTGATCCTCAACACCATACGGGACAGTGGGCTCAGTGGGCTACTAGGCTAGGCCCTAAACCTCCTAGAGCCAGGAAAGGGAGGGAGCAGGAGAGGCTGGGGACCTCCAGAGTGGCATGATATCCAGGCAAAAAGGGGTAGGAGGCAAAGCTAGGCCCTACACCCCCTAGAGCCAGGAAAGGGAGGGAGCAGCTAGGGACCACAAAATGTCAGGTTCCAGATAGGAATTAGGTAAGGGGAGGGTGCAGAGGTTACCAACAGCTAAGGGAGACAAACTTGTCTGTCAGTTTGTCATCCTGTGGGGCTTGTAATTGCTGTGAGGCTTGAGGCTGTGCCACTGGTGTTTCAGATGCCAGCAGAGTTGCACATGGTGCACAGTTTCAACGCAGCTAAGACGGGCTAGGAAGAAGGAGAAGGCCATCCACTTCTCAAAAATTGGCCAGGGAAAACCTTATGAATAGCAGAGAAACACTGTCTGATACATTACTGCCCAACTTTATGAATAGCTTGGAAACATTGTCCGGCACAGTGCAGGAAGATGAGCCCTTTGGGTTGGAACACACTCAGAATAGGACTGGGAAAGAGCTGCCTTATCAGGGTAGAACCAACCTTAATGATATGGATAATGTAAGTCTTTCAGGACCTCCACATGCTTACATGGCATGACTCAAATTGAGGAGAAACAGCTGTGAACATCCATTAATAATTGGAACATGGAATGTATGAAGTACAAATCTAGGAAAATTGGAAGTTGTCAAAAATGAAATGGAACTCATAAAGATTGATATCCTAGGCATTAGTGAGCTGAAATGGATGGGTTTTGGGCATTTTGATTCAGACGACCATATGATCTACTATGCCGGGAATGACTAATTGAAGAGGAATGGCGTGGCATTCATCATCACAAAGGATGTTTTAAGATCTGTCCTGAAGTACAATGCTGTCAGTGATAGGATAATATCCATACGCCTACAAGGAAGACCTGTTAATACTACCATTATTCAAATTTATGCACCAACCATCAAAGCCAAAGAAGAGCAAATTGAAGATTTTTATCAAATTCTGCAGTCTGAAATTGACTGAACATGCAATCAAGATGTGTTGCTTATCACTGGTGATTGGAATGCAAAAGTTGGAAACAACGAAGAATCACCGGTAGTTGTAAAATTTGGCCTCGGTGACAGAAATAACGCTGGAGATCGCATGATAGAATTTTGCAAGACCAACAACTTATTCATTGCAAATACCTTTTTTCAACAACACAAACAGCACCTATACATGTGGACTTCACCAGATGGAGTACCCAGGAATCAGATTGACTATATCTATGGCAAGAGGCAATGGAAAATTCAATATCTTCAGCCAAAACAAGGTCAGGAGCTGATTGTGGAACAGACCATATGCAAATTCAACTTGAAGTTGAAGACAATAAAACAAGTTCACAAGAGACAAAATATGACCTTGAATATATCCCTCGTGAATTTAGAGACCATCTGAAGAATAGATTTGATGCATTGAACACCAATGACTAAAAACCAGAAGAATTGTGGGATGACATCAAGAGCATCACCCATGAAGAAAGCAAGAGGTCATTAAAAAGATGAGAAAGAAAGAAAAGACCAAAATGGATGTCAGAAGAG
>NW_006922010.1:1468377-1510282 GCF_000298275.1 Orycteropus afer afer | reverse complement strand
TGGGCAATCCTACTTCCGTAGTGATACTGCCTCGGAAACCCAAGGAGGGGTCGCTATGAGTCGGGGCCGACTCGACGGCACATAACAACAACAACAACAGGCACATAATATGATGAATCTAGTTGAATTGAAATTTCAGAAAACATGAGAGGAAACGTGTCTAGGGAAGCAGGGCTGGGGGATCATCACTTTAAAAACAGAAAGAATATGCTCTTTGAAATTGCTGGAGCCATGCTTCTCAGAGCTGTTGCAGTTCTCACAAAAGCCTTCTAAGTCTAATTTGAGCATCCGCCCTGACAAGAATTTCATGTCCCTTCTGAGAAATCGTCAGGCAGGGAAAGAGCCTTGCAGGAGCTGCTGTGGTGGATGACATGGCAGCCTCACTCCAGCCCTGGTGCATGCAGGGCCTTGAAAATGCAGCTTCTGAGACCTGGTGGGGGCAACTGGAATTTTTCCTCAGTGTCAACTCAAGTTGTACATAATGTGAATTTTCATTTTTTTTTTTTTTAACTGGGAGAATATTTCCAGAGTGTTTTATCAATCTTTAGTTATGTTACCTCCAACCATTGGTCTCAAGGTAACAATACATGTTTTTTCTTCTACCACCCTCATCTCTTCCAACTAATCTGAGAGGTCAATACTGAAGGGTTAGGTTTGACTAAAAAAAAAAAAAAAGTTCAATTTGCTACTAGACTAATTATTTTCCCTCCAAAGACTCTTCTTAAGCAACAGGAATATCTTTTTTTTTTTCCCCCAGTGGACTTTTGAGTTTTATCAGAATCCTAGGGTAATGTGTGCAGTTGAGCTTCCCATATGTTACCAGTGCATTGTACCTTTTAACACATTCCTGACACATATTTAGGGGGTCATCTATCAAATTGTGTGAAACTAACAAATCTCAGTTTTTACTGTGTTGTATCTTAATTTATAGAACGTTTGAGAAAGTGCTATTATTTTTCCTGTCAGGGAAGCAGTCTACACCTCCAGGCATTTAGGAGGTGTGGAAGTCAAGTTTGTATGTCAACTTGGCTGGGACTGGTTGAGTGGTTGGGAAGCTGGATGTAGTATTTCCCATGATGAGACAGGTAATCAAGGTAATCAACTCTATAGTGGAAACTATAGTGAGCAACTGAGTAGCTGCCTTAGGGATGTGGTCTGCTTCCTGTATATAAGGAGAAGCCTTGGGGAATGGTCTCTAGCTTATGGCACGCTTGACCCTGCATGTAGCCAAGTTCTTGTTCAGCAGCCTGCCATGCTCTGCCGACCTTGAGACTTACAATGGACTTGAATTAATGGTTTGCCGTGTGGTTTGATAATATCGAGACTATGCCTTTTTACTTGTCAACCTTGGGTTTGTCAGCCTCAGCAGCCAGCAGCTGCCTGAGTAAAGAGATGCCTCTAGCTTCAGTGGGCCAGGAGCAAGAGGCAGAGCTGAAGCCCAAGGTCAAGGGGCTTTCACCCAACCCTTAGAGCCTGGCACTTTGAAGTTGGACTTCGCTAGGTTACTACAACAGAATATGATACCAGGAGAGTGGGGTGCTGCTCTGACAGATACCTAAAATGTGGAAACAGGAGTGGAGTGCATCCTTGACCCGAAACCCTGGCAGAGAGACCCGGCATGTGGCATGAGAGATGGCAGGAGCAGAGCCAAGAGACTGGCATTAAACAGCAATAGGCTTACCAGCCCATGGAGGAGAAAGCTGGGTGCCATTGTGCAGGTGGCTTCCTGGTAGAGTTGGTTGCCTTTGGGCATTAATTGGTAGAAGAGACAGGCATGAAATGGAGTAGCAGATTGGCTGGCCCATGTAGCAAGAAAGCTGAGTGTTTTTGGGTGGGAAGATTCCTTGCGGAGTGGGTTGCTTTTGGCATTAATTGGCAGAAGTGGAGAGACCAAGGAAATGGGAAGCAGAGCTGCCTCAACCTCAAAGGGTAGGACCACAGCCTCTGGAGGTGGAACCACCATATCCCTATAGGTTTCAAAGACTTAGACCTTTACCAACTTGGTTTTGGAGTGTGGGACTTCTTGTTCATGTGATCCAGTGCGATGGAGTCATAGCCACTGACCAAGAGAGAGGGGGCAGGGCTACCATGCCCAAAAGGGAGAGGAATAGGGCCCACCCGGCCAAGGGAGTGAAGTTGCCAGGCTAAGGGTGTGAGGTTGCCACTCAGAAACTAGGGGATTAGAGCCACCCAGTGAAGGAGATCTGTACAGGTGCCAAGTTGACAAGGGGTGGAATTGTGGTAGTTAAGTTTGTGTGTCAACTTGGCTGGGCCTGGTTGAGTGTCTGGGCAGCTGGATATAGTATGCCCCATGATGAAATTGGTAATCAACTCATGGGGGAATCTACGGTGAGCAGCTGAGTAGCTGCCTTAGGGATATGGTCTGTTTCTTGTATATAAGGAGAAGCCTTGGAGAATGGTCTCTAGCTTATGGCATGCTTGAGCCTGCATGTAGCTGTGTCATTGTTCAGCAGCCTGCCATACTCTGCTGACCTTGGGACTTTCAATGGACTTGAATTAATGGCCTGCTGTGTGGTTTGGTTAACATTGGGACTATGCCTTTATATTTGTCAACCTTGGGTTTGTCAGTTTTAGCAGCCAGCAGCTGCCTGAGTGAAGCCCAAGGTCAAGGGGCTTTCACCCAGCCCCTAGAGTCTGGGACTTTGAACTTGGACTTAACGCCTCCAAATTGTAAGGATAAACTCCTGTTTTTTAAGGCCATCCCATCTGTGGTATGTTCTTGTCAGAGTGGAACTAGGTAACCAAAACAGGAGGTATGAGGGGTCCTGAGTGAATGAAGAGTCTCTGGGTGCTACAGACGCTAGAGCACTTGAATGCTGAGAGGTTGGAGGTTTGAGTTCTCCCAGAGATGCCTTGGAAGAAAGATTGACAATCCACTTTGAAAAAAATCAGTCATTGAAAACCCTGTGGGTCACAGATCTTCTCTGACACACATGGGATTACTATGAGTTGGAATTGACTCAATAGCAACTGGTTACTCATTGAGTTGGTGAAGATGAAGGCAGTTATGAAATAACTCTATATCTCCTTTCTAATGATACCGATCAAGCTTTACTTATTTACAAATGGAGGTGTAGATGGGATCACAGAGTTGACCTTTTTAAGCTGTGGCTACCCAGAGAGAGAAGGCAAAATGTTCATCAAAAAGGATGTAGGGGTGGTGAATGGTGTGGTGGTTGCAAACATCATCTTTCCTGGAGTTCCTGCATTGCCTTCTGTCCTCTCACCTTTTGGAGAATCTCTTTTTTTTAATTCCCTTTTCTTATCCTTGCTTTCCACTTCTTAGCTCTCCCTTCGTTTCCCACCACCCATGTACTCTGATCTTCCATTTGTTGATGTTCTGCCATGGTGGGGCAGCATGGACTTTTCATTTCACAGGGAAAGCACCTTATATGTAGAGATTCAGCACAAAGGGTGGGATTTCTAGCTGCATTGAAGGTCAAACAGTAGATTCCAAGGCCTGAGAATTTACTCTGTTGAAGTCTTGTCAGGCTGGCTTCTACTCCACTCACCCTAATGTTGCTTTTTAGTGATGACCCCTGGTTTCAGGACAAGAGCCATTATTTCTGTTGAGATGGCCTTTAAAAGGCAAATTAGCGTTTCTAGGAGTGTAGAGATGATATTACCCAAGAGCTCCATTTGGAGCTTTGAATATATGATATTAGTGATTCATGAATTGCTTTGGTTTTGGCACCAGAATTTTGGGGTGGCCCTGGGGAGTGTGTCCTTGAACAAGTCCTTCAGAGAAGGTGGCTTTAGGCCATGCTTACTAAATTGAGCCTGAGTGAAATCAAGCTCAGGATAGACAGAAACCAAGTTTGAGGCAGCTGTTATTCTTATATGACTGTATAGGAGGGTCTGTGTTTTTCTGCACACAATTGTGGGAACATGGACAAATCACTGCTTCTCTCTAAATCTGAATTTCTTTATGTATAAAAAGATACTGGTGAGTTAGATGTTGGACCCTTTCAGCTTTAATAATTTTATAATTTTTAGCCTAGGAATAGGGGGAGGAATAGAAGAGATGGCTGCAAAAGAATGTAGAATTTATATGGGTCAGGCTCTGTGGGACACTCTAATACACTGTTTGTGTTCTGAGCATTTTATTTGGAGACTGCTTTGGGAGCAAAAGGAGAGGAGCTCTCCAGAGCCTTAAGTCTTGTGCCTTTTGCCTGTTGGACCCAGAGGAGGAAGCATAAAGTGGGAGTGCAATGCCATAGGAGGGAATAAACAGACACCCTGAGCCATTCCTCAGCTTCCTGCTCACTCCTATTGTCACTACATGGATAACCTCACCTATTAAAGAACAGAAGAAGGGCAGGCATATTAGTCTTTTATTATTGTTAGTAATGTCTGTTATGACAGTGTTTTTTTAACCAGTAAGTACATGTCCAGAACTGGATCTGTAAAAATTTGTGAATGAGATGGCCTTTGTCCATCTTCAAAGTTCTCTTATCTCCTCTTGTTATGTCTCTTGTCATAGATGTCCAGTGCTCTCCTGAAAGAAAATACTACCTTCCTGATTAATAGCAGAAGCTGTAGTTTCAACCCACCAAGACTTTGTAAGAGGAGAGAACTGGTAATCTGCTCCTTTAAAGATTTACATCCTTGGAAAGCCTATGGGGGCAGTTTCACTCTGTCCTATAGAGTTGCCATGAGTTGGACTTGACCCCACAGCAATAGGTTTTAATTAATAGTAAGCAAAGAAACTCTAGCTTCCTGTGGTTGGTCCTGAGTAGAGGAGAACCTCCTGAGGGGATGCTTGGCTGTTCAAAGATTCACCTTTGTTTTGGGGTTTCTTGGATGAGGCCAACATACCTGACCTCAGGAGTACTGCCCGCCTTTACCCTTATTCAAGTGAAATATAAATATTCTTTTCCTTTCATCTCCATTGTAGAGTTCAGACAAACCTATGATACTTTAGCAGATCTCACTGTTTCTGTAGAAGACTTCACCCTACAAGCAGGATGGTAGCTTGGTGATCCTTTGATCTGATATCCTTTGCTAGTAGTATGCTTTCAAAGTAGAGAAAAGACTTCTGATAGAAGAACTTAGCCTTTCCTACATGATCCCTGAGTAATTTAACCATGAATCCAAATTTTCATTCTTCAACCAGCAACTCTAAAGTCCAATTATTAACCACTTCTTCCCTTCTTGGGGAACCTGACTGTTGGGATCTCTCTTCTTTCTCTGTTGTTGTTGTTGTTATGTGCCATTGAGTCGGACCTGACTCATGGCGACCCCTTCTTGGGTTTCTGAGGCGGTATCACTACAGAAGTAGATTGCCCAACCTTCCTTCTGAGGAATGACTGGTGGGTTTGAACTGCTAGCCTTCTGGTTAGCAGTCAAGTCTTCTTCCCCTAGTGATTTATTAATCAATACACTTTCTCCTTGAACAGAGCCTCAGTAAACACAATCTCCTTCTTCTCTTTGTATTTTCAGTAATGTAGTAGTAGTTGTTGTTAGGTGCCTTTAAATTGGTTCCAACCCATAGTACAACAGAATGAAACACTGCCTGGTCCTGCACCATCCTCCTCATAATCATTGCTATGTTTTAGAAGATTGTTGTGGCCATCCATGTCATTGAGGGTCTTCCTTTTTTGTTGACTCTCTACTTTATCAAGCATGATGTCCTTCTCTAGGGACTGATCTCTCCTGATAACATATCCAAAACACATTAGATAGAGTCTCTCTATCCTCCCTTTTAAGGAGAATAATGGCTGTACTTATTCCAAGACAGATTTGTTTGTTCTTTTGGCAGTCCAAGGTATATTTAGTACTCTTTGCCAATGCTATAATTCAAAGACATCAATTCCTCAGTCATCAGTTCTTCAGTCTTCCTTTTTTATTGTTCATCTTTTGCAAGCATATGAAGCAATTGAAAATACCATGGTTTGGGACTTCCAGATAGATGGCAGAATAGGCAGACAAGCTACACAGACCCTCTGTAACAAAGCGGTGAGAAACCAATTGAAACTGATACAGAAGACAATCCTGGAACTATGAGCTTTGAGGGGAAGGATAAAGAAGTGAACTAAATAGCAACTAGTAGAAGAACCTGAATGAAAACAGTGAATAAAGAGACAAATGGAGATGTGGACTGCTGGCTGTCCTGAGGGTGCAGCCATTTTGAATATTTGCAATTGTGTACTGATTTGGCAGCAATCTAAGAATTAGATCTGCTCACAGAGGACTCCATGACCAAGGACTGTACTGGTGGCTGACAATTAGAAAGGAAAACAGCAAAGATAGAGACAAACAGAGCTGTGGACTTTTAACTGTCCCAAGGGTGCAGTCATTTTGATTATTTGCAAGTGGTACTGGCATTTTGAATATATACAACTGGTGTTCTGATCTGGCCAGCAACCTAAGAATAGGCTCCACTTGCTGAGGACAGCATGGGCAGCTGCACTGGGGGCTGATGACTAGAAAGGTGCAATATTCCCCTTGTTAATCATACCTCACATCCTCTTGTTGAACAGAGGTGTAGTTATCCCCCACCTCCACTGGCCTTCTTGACCAGCAGAAATTTCAACTAGTCTGGACCCTGACAGAACTTGGTGCCCTGCCCTATCCTGTTTTTTTTTTTTTTTAAATTTTAAAATTATTCTTTTTTTTCTTCCTTTTTATTTATTTATTTTTCCTCCCCTTCCATGGTTTTTGCTTCCCCATCTCCGTTTTTCCTTTTTTCTTCTTTTGGTTCTTCTTATCCCTTGTTTTTCTTTTTGCAGTTTCCCCATTTTTTAATTTACTATTCTTTTACTCTTGCTCTTTTCTCTCATTCCCTCTCCCTAGATGTCATGCTTTTTCCCCTCTTTTCCTCATTATCTTCCTTTTGTCTTTTAAAAATATATTTTAAAAAAGTTTCTTCTTATTTATTGCTTTGTCTTCTTTTTTTTGTTTGCAATTGTTTCTATTTGTTTTACATAGTTCTCTTGTTTATGTTTTTAATTATTTATTTATTTATATTATTTGGCTAACTGAGTGAGAGACAGCAACAATTCCCACACAAGCTAACCATACCTACACCTCCTGCAGCCCCACCCACTGAGTTAGGACCACCATTTGATTCTGCACAAACCGACCAATGATAGATGGTGGCCAATACCAGCTCAACTCACCCTCAACTGCTCTTCAAGAACAGCTAACAGGGATCTGTCCACACACTCTAATTCTCTGTCACACCCACCAGGATACAAGTAGTTAGTGCCTAAGTGCTACCAACTAATGAGTAGAGGAGCATAGTACCCTGCTCACACAGATATATTAAAATAAAATAAAGAAAATAAAAATACTTGGGCAAATCACACCAATATACAACCACAAATTAAACATAAATACAACAACATCACAACGTCTTGGAGACAACTGATCATCCAAGTCCACACAAAGAAGCAAGACAAAGTAGTACAAACAATGGACCAGGATACAGACACAGAAAACATCCTTGAGGAAGAAGCAATACTGGAACTCCCTGATAAGGAATTCAAAAGAATTATATTTAGGTGCCTTCAATGGATTGAGACACAGATCAATGAAAACACTGACAAGATCAAGGAAAACAATGACAAAATTAAGGAAAACACAGAAAAAACTCTAGAACAATTTAGGAAAACAACTCAAGAACAAACTGTCAAAATAAACAAAAAATTAGAAATGATACAAAAGCAACACATAGAAATCCATAAGATTAATACTAAAATTTCAGAAATAGATAAAACATTGAATGAGCAAATGAGTAGAATTGAATCAATGGGAGATAGAATTAAATGAGATAAAAAACAAACAACTCATTATTACTTTGTTAAGGCATCATTCAGAAAAAGATCAAAACAAAATGAAGAAAACCTAAGATCTATGTGAGATCCCAGTAAGAGGAATGAATAACTTATGTGTAATCTGAGTTCCAGACAGGAAGAGATGAATAAGACCACAGAGAAAATTGTCAAAGATTCCTTGGAAAAGAATTTCCCTAATAAAATGAAAGGTAAGGAAATATCCATTCAAGAAGTTCAATGAACCTCACATAAGATAGAGCCCATAAGAATATCTCCAAGACATATCATAATCTAACTCACCAAGACCAAAGACAAAAGAAAGAATCCTGAAAGTAGCATGAGAAAAATGAAATATTACCTCCAAAGGGCAAGCAATAAGACTACAATTTGATTTCTTGGCAGAAACCATGCAGGCAAGAAGGCAATGGGATGACATATATAATATCCTAAAAGAAAAAAATGCCAACCAAGAATTATATACCCAGAAAAATTGTCGCTCAAGTATGGTGATAAAATTTGGACATTTCCAGATAAACATAAATTCAGGGAATTTGTTAAAACCAGATCAATCTTACAAGAGGTGCTGAAGGGAATCCTTCAGACAGAGAAGCAGCAATAGCAGACAACTGATAATTAGTAAACATGATGACATAACTCAGAAACCAATCCAGTTATAGAAATGTCCAAAGTAAAATTAGCTTACAAAACTGTAAATAGGGAACCAGAGACAACAATTGGTAAATTAAGTCAGCTATAAACCATAAAGAGGGAACAAATAGTGTAGGTACAGAACTTCTAAATGGTGAGGAAGTCAAGACAATTGTGAGATAGAACAGACTGTTCTAAACTGGGGAAAAAAGCTATAAATCCTAGGGCAACCCCAAAGAAAAGATGACAAACCTTAACATCAAAATAAAAAAAGGGAGAGGCAAAAATATTTAGGAAATACTAAAACAATAGCAAAAAAAAGGAAACAATACCAAAATTCATAAGAAAATAAGCTCAGCACAGAAAATTATATGGAACAAAGAAATCAGCAACACCATGAAAAAACACATAACAAAATGATATCAATAAATTCATACTTGTCAATAATTACACTGAATGTAAGTAGATTAAATGCACCACTCAATAGATGGAGAGTTGCAGACTGGATAAGAAAACATGACCCATCAATATCCTGTCTACAATATCCGGTCTACAAGAGACTCACCTTAGACACAAAATAAAAAAATAGGCTGAAAATCAAAGTTGAAAAAAGATATATCAAGCAAATTGCAATAAAAAAAGAGCAGGAGTGGCAATATTAATTTCTGATAAAGTAGACTTTAAGATAAAAACTATCATAAAAGATAAGGAAGAACATTATATAATGATTAAAGGATCAATTGAACAACAGGACATTACCATAATAAATATTTATGCACCCAATGAAAGAGCCCCAAAATATGTAAACCAAACTTTAACAGAATTGAAAAGAAAATTGATGACTCCACTGTAATAGTAGGAAATTTTAATACATTACTTTCAATAGAAGATAGAACAACTGGAAAGAAACTCAACAAAGACACAAAGAACTGAACAATACAATCAACGAACTTGAATTTATAGACATCTACAGAGCAATTCACCCCAAAATAGAACAATATACATTCTTTTGCAGCCCATGTAGAACATTCTCCAGGACAGACCATATATATATTAGGCCACAAAGCAAGCCTCAATACATTTAAAAACATTGAAATATACTGCAAAGCATCTTCTCAGATCACAATACTATAAAATTAGAAATCAACAATTTGAAGACTAATGGAAGAAGAGCAAATGCATGGAAACTGAACAACACCCTGCTTAGAAATGACTGGGCAATAGAAGAAATAAAATATGAAATTAAAAAAATTCCTTGAATCAAAGGAGAATGAAAACACAACATATCAAAATCTTTGGGACACAGCAGAAAGAGTGATAACAAGGTAATGTATACCAACAGATGCACACATCAAAAAAGAAGAAAGAACCCAAATCAACACCTTAACCTAACATAGCCAACACTTAGAAAAAGAACAGCAAAAAAGCCTATAGTCTCCAGAATAAAAGAAATAATAAAGATTTGAGCAGAAATAAATGAAACAGAAAATAGAAAGACAATAGAAAAAATCAACAAGACAACAAGTTGGTTCTTTGAAAAGATTAATAAAATAGACAAACCACTGGCAAACTTAACAAAGGAAAAGAAGGATAAGATGGAAACAACATGAATAAGAAATGAAATGGACCACCTCACAACAAAACCAATAGAAATAAAATTAATAATATGAGGATACTATGAAGAACTGTACTCCAACAAATTTGAAAACCTAGAAGAAATGGACAGATTTCTAGAAACACACTACTTACCAAAACTAACACAGACTGAGGTAGAACATTTAAACAGACCCATAAGAAAATAAGAAATCGAACAGGTCATAAAAAATTACCAACAAAAAAAGTCCTAGCTCAGATGGTTTCACTGGAGAATTCTATCAAATTTTCAGAGAAGAGCTGACATCAATTCTACTCAAACTATCCCAGAACATAAAAAAGGATCAAATCCTCCCAAATTCATTATATGATGCAAGCATAACCTTGATACCAAAACTAGGCAAAGTTATCACTAAAAAGGAAAACTAGACCAATATACCTCATGAATATGAATGCAAAAATCTTCAACAAAATCCTAGCTAATAGACTCCAACAACAAGCCAAAAAAATAATACATAATGACCAAGTGGAATTCATATCAGGTATGCAAGCATCGTTCAACATTAGAAAAACAATCAATGTCATCCATTACATAAGTAAAATAAAGGAAAAGAATCACATGATCTTATCAATAGATTCAGAAAAGGCATTTGATAAAATCCAACACAAATTCCTGATAAAAACTCTCAGAAAAATAGGAATATAAGGAAAATTTCTCAACATAATAAAGGGCATATATGCAAAACCAACAGTCAACATTATTCTCAATGGAGAGAAACTGAAACCATTCCCCTTGTGAACAGGAACCAGACAAGGATGCCCTCTGTCTCCACTTCTATTTATCATTTATTGGAAGTCCTAGCTAGGGCAATAAGGCAAGAAAGGGAAATCAAAGCACCAAATCATATCATCTGCTGATGATATGATCCTATATATAGAAAACCCAAGAGACTGAACAAGAAACTACTGGAACTAGTTGAAATATTTAGCATAGTGGCAGAATACAATAGCAACATACAAAAATCAGTTGGATTCTTCTACACCAGCAAAGAGGTCTTGAAAAAGGAAATAGGGAAATCAATACTATTTACAATAGCTACCAAAAAGATAAGATACTTGGGAATAAATCTTACCAGAGACACAGAAAATCTATATGAAGAAAACTACAAAACACTACTTCAGGAAAGTATAAGAGGGTTACATAAATGGAAAACATACCATGCTCATGGACAGGAAAATTGAACATTGTGAAAATGTCAGTACTACCCAAATCAATCCATACATTCAGTGTAATCCCAGTCCAGATCCCATCAGCATTCTTTAAGGATATGGAAAAACCAACCAGTAATTTTATATGGAAAGGAGAGACCTTAGGTAAGCAAAGCACCACTGAAGAAGAAGAAGAAAGTCAGAGGTTTCATACTCCCAGATCTCAAAACCTACTATGCAGCCACAGTAGACAAAGCAACCTGGTATTGGTACAATGACAGACACATAGACCAGTGGAACAGAATTGAGAACCCAGAAATCTATCTGCCCACTGATGGTAGCTGATCTCTGAAAAGGGCTAAAATCCATTAAATGGGGAAGAGATGATCTCTTTAACAAATGGTACTGGCAAAACTAGCTATCCGTTTGCAGGAAAATGAAATAAGATCCACACCACACACCATACACAAAAGGTAACTCCAGATGGGTCAAAGACTTAAAAGTAAAACCTAAAACTATAAAGTTCACCAAAGAAAAAATAGGGACAAACTTAAAAAATGCAAAAAACGCACTGCCGTTAAGTAAGATCTGACTCATAGCGACACCTGCTTGGGTTTCCGAGGAGGTATCACTACAGAAGTAGATTGCCCAAACTTCCTTTCAAGGAGTGGCTGATGGGGCCCTATTTTATGGCATAAATAGACTATCAAACATAACCCAAAATGTACAAATAGCTGAAGATAACTAGGTGATTGGGACTTTCTAAAAATTAAATTCTTATGTGCATTAAAAGACTTCTCCAAAAGAATGAAAAGAGAACCTACAGATTGGGGATAAAATTTGGCAATGACATATTGGACAAAGGATTTATCTCTAAAATTTATAGAAAATTCCAACTCCTCAACATCAAAAAGTCAAACAATCCAATTTAAAAATGGGCAGAAGACATGAACAGACACGTCACCAAAGAAGATATTCGGGAAGCCAACAAACACATGAAGAAATGTTTGAGATCATTAGCATTAGAAATATACAAATCAAAACAACAAAGAGATACCATCTCATCCCAAAGCAATTGGTAGTGGTAGCTGGACATCTTGTTCTGGAGTCAGGGTCATGGAAACTGGGATTCACCTGGTACATCAGTCCTTTGGACTAACTTGCATCTTTGATTTGGTCCTTGCATCTTTGATTTTTCTTTCACTTTTCTTTGCTCCAGATGGGGAGATGTGCACCTTAGATGTCCACTCACAAGCTTTTAAGACCCTAGTCACTACTTACCAAAATAGGACGTAGGATATTTTCTTTGTGCACTATGTTGTGCCAATTGATCTTGATGTCCCACACGAGTATGATCCTCAGCCCCTAGGTCTGTGACTCATTCCCTCAAGGTATTTGTTTATGGCTAAGAAGTTTTCATACCTTTGCATCCTGTGTACTCTACTATAGTCGTGGATATATTTGCAACATATGTAAATACATATGTAGACACATACTGTCACACATATACATTCATGGATGTCCCATTCTCCTTCCCACATCTGTTCAGCTTGCACATTTATCTGTGCATCCACTCATAGAAGAGATGGTCTCTTTTTATTATTATTTTGTTATTACTCTTATTGCAGAAGTGTAAATGTAATAGTATTCACCTTTGTTGCCTTTAACCCTTGTGCTCCTTCCAGTGTCTTCCTTGCCTTTATCATTTTGTGCTGACCTCCCCCTTATTTTATATTGTCTTTTCTTTCACACAAGTTGATATGTGCCTACCTTCTAGTTAGTGATTTACCCTTTCTTCTCCTCTCATCCCTGTGAACCATCAAAAAATGTTTCTTTCTGTGGGAAAACCTTTTCTTGACTTTTTAGTGGTCTCATACAATATCTGTCCTTTTGTGATTCACCACCTTCACTCAGCATAATGTTCTCCAGGTTCATTCATATTATGAGGTGTTTTGTAGATTTACTCTTATTCTTTATTATTGTGTGGTATTCCACTGTATGTATGCACCACAGTCTGTTCATCCATTCATCTGGTGATGGGCATCTAAACTGCCTGTATGTTTTTAGTTACTACAAATAGTGCTACAATGAACTATAAATATATTCATTTGTGTCATGGCTCTTATTTCTGTGGGATGTATACCTGGTAGTGAGATTGATGGATAATATGGTATTTCTATTTCCAGCTTTTCAAGGAAATGTCATATTGTTTTCCACAGTGGCTGTACCACATTGCAATCCCATAAGCAGTACATGAGGGTTCTGGTCTCTACACTCTTGCCAGCATTTCTTATTTTCTGTTTTTATAAACTTTGCTATTAATACTGGTGTAAGATAATACCTCATTGTTGTTTTTATTTGTATCTCTCTAATGGCTAATCTACCATGGACTTCTAGAAGGATGAACAAATTTGACTTGGAGGAAGAACAGCTGGAATGCTCCTTGAAAGTGAGAAAGGCCAGACTTCATCTCTTGTACTTTTATCATGTTGCCAGAGGAGATCATTTCCTGGAGAAGGATATGATGCTTGGTAAAGTAGAGGATTAGAGAAAAAGGGGAAGAGTTTCCATAAGATGGATTGGCACAGGGTCTGCAGTGACAGACTAATGCATAGCAGCAATTATGAGAATGGTGCTGGACCAGGCAGTGTTTTGTTCTGTTGTACATAGGGTTGGTATGACTTACCTGAGATCTCTTTCTTTCCATATAAAGTTGGCAATTAGTTTTCCCGCTCTTTAAAGAATGATGATGGAATCTGGATTGAGAATGAATTTTATCTATAGATCATCTTGGCTAGTTATATTTTTAAATCTTCCTATCCATGAGCATGGTGTATTCTTCTATATGTAGGTCTATTTTGGTTTCTTGTAGTGTTGAATAGGAGTCGTAATAAAGGGCATCCTTGTTTTGTTCCTGTTCACAAGGGGTATGTTTTCAATCTCTCTCCAGTGAGAATAATGTTGACCATTGATTTTGTATATATATCCTTAATTATGTTGAGGAATTTCCCCTATGTTCTTATCTTTTGCACGCATTATCAAAAATGGGTGTTGGATTTTGCCAAATACCTTTTCTGCATCAATTGATAGGATCATGTGATTCTTTCCTTTTTTTTTTTTTTTTTAAATATGGTGGATGACACTGATTGTTTTTCTAATGTTGAACCATCTTTGCATACCTGGTGTGAATCTCACTTGGTTATGAAGTATTATTTTTTAAATATGTTGTTGAATTCTATCAACTTGGATTTTGTTGAGAATTTTTACATGTATGTTCATGAGGGATACTCATCTATAATTTTCTTTTTTGTCTAGTTTTGGTATCTGGGTTATGCTCAGTTTATAGAGTGACTTTGGGAGTATTCCCTCCTTTTCTATATTGTGGAATAATTTGAGTCAAATAGGTGTTTGACTGAATGTTTGATAGAATTTTATAGTGAAGCTGTTGGGCCAGGTCTTTCTTTGTTGGGATTTTTTTTTTTTTTTTAGACCTATTCAACTTCTTCCTTTTTATGGGTCTGTTCAAAATTTCTACTTAAGTTTGTGTTAGTATAGGTAGATAGTATGTTTCTAGACATTTGTCCATTTCTTCTAGGTTTTCAAGTTTGTTGGAGTATAGTTCTTCATAATATTCTTTTATCATTCTTTTTATTTTAATTGGTTCTGTTGTGATGTTACCCATTTCATTTGTTATTCATGTTATTTACATCTTCTTCTTCTTTTCCTTTGTGAGATTAGCCCATGGTTTGTCAATTTTATTAATCGTTTCAAAGAATCAATTTCTACTTATATTGATTTTTCTATTGTTTTTCTGCTTTATTTATTTTGCTTTAATCTCTATTATTTCCTTTCTTGTGACTGTAGGCTTTTTTTTTTTTTCTGCTCTTCTTATTGTTGAAATTGTTGGGTTAAGGTTTGATTTTGATTCTTTTTTCTTTTCTGATGTGTTTATTTATTGTTGTAAACTGCCCTCTGACAACTGCTTTTATTGTATCCCAAAGGTTTTGATATGTTGTGTTTTATTCTCTTTTGATTAAAGGCGTTTTTAAATTTCCTTTATAGTTTTTAAGCAGGGTGCTATTCAGTTGTCACGTATTTGATTTTTTTCCTTGCTCTACCTATTGTTGTTTTCTTATTTTCAGCACTTTGTGTTTCTAATCTTCAGAAAACACTTTGTAGCATATTGATATTTTTAAATTTATTGAGGCTTGCTTTGTGGCCTAACATATGATCTATTCTGGAAAATGTTCCATGCGCACTGAGAAGAATTTACATTGTGCTGTTGTTGGGTGGAGTATTCTGTATATGTCTATGAAGTCAAGTTGGTTGATTGTATTGTTTAGTTCTTCTGTGTTTTTGTTGAATTTCTTTCTAATTGTTCTGTCCTTCATCGAATCTGGTACATTAAAATCTCCTAATACTATTGTGAGGAGCTCTGGTAGTACAGTGCCTAAGGCATTTGACTGCTAACCAGAAGGCTGGCAGTTCAAACCCACCAGCCACTTCTCAGAAGGAAGGTTGGGGAATCTACTTCTGTAGTGATACCTCCTTGGAAACCCAAGGAGGGGTTGCTATGAGTCAGGTCTGACTTGATGGTATGTAACAACAACAGCAACAACAACAACTATTATAGTGAAGTTGCCTTCTTATCATTTTAATTTATGCATTTTGGGGGTCTCATTGGACACTAGATGGTATGTTCTCTTGTTGGACTGACCCTTTAATTGTTATATAAGGTCCTTCTCTTTCTCATATGCTAGTTTTTGCCTGAAAGTCTATTTTATCAGAAAATAATATTTGCTACTCCCACTCTTCTTTGCTGTTTGCTTGATGTATGTTTTTCCATCCTTTGACTTTTAGTTTATTTTTATCTTTGTGTTTAAGGTATATTTCTTGTAAACAGAGAGTAGCAGAATGGATAAGAGAACATGATCACCAGTAATAATCAACTGGTTTTGGTTTTGGTCATTTTGAATCAGGCAATCATATGATCTATTGTGTCAGGAATGACAAATTGAAGAGGAATGGTGTGGCATTCATCATCACAAATAATGTTTCAAGATCTATCCTGAAGTACAATACTGTCAGTGATGGGATAATATCCATATGCTTACAAGGAAGATCAGTTAATACTACTATTATTAAAATTTATGCACTAACCACTAAGGCTAAAGATGAGGAAATTGAAGATTTTTATCAACTTCTGCAGTCTGAAATTGACCAAACATGCAATCGAGGTGAATTGATTATTACTGGTGTTGGGAATGTGAAAGGTAGAAACAAAGAAGAATTACCAGTAATTGGAAAACATGGCCTTGGTGATAAAAATGATGCCAGAGATCACATGATAGAGTTTTGCCAAACCAACAACTTATCCTTTGCAAGCACCTTTTTTCAACAAAGTAGATGGCAGATATGTACAAGGATCTCACCTGATGGAATACACAGGAATCACACCGACTACATCTGTGGAAAGAGGTGAGGAGAAGCTCAATATTTTCAGCCAATATAAGGCCAGGACTGACTGTGGAACAGACCATCAATTGCTCATATGCAAGTTCAAGCTTGAAGACAATTAAAACAAGTCCACAAGAGCCAAAATATGATCTCCATCATATCCCACCTGAATTTAGAGACCATTTGAAGAATACATTTGATACATTGAACTACAATGACCAAAAATCAGAGGAATTATGGGATGACATCAAGAATGTCAAACATGAAGAAAACAAAAGCTCATTAAAAATACAGGAAAAGAAGAAAAGACCAAAATGGATGTCAGAAGAGACTGAAACTTGGTCTTGAAGAGAGAGTAGCTAAAGCAAATGGAAGAAATGACAAGATGAAAGAGCTGAACAGATTTCAAAGAGTAGCTTGAGAAGACAAAGTCAATTATTACAATGAAATGTGCAAAGACCTGGAGTTAGAAATCCAAAAGGGGAGAACACACTTGGCATTTCTCAAGCTGAAATAACTGAAGTGAAAATTCATGCCTCAAGTTGCAATACTGAAAGAATCTATGGTCTGCTAACCAGAAATTTGGTGGTTCAAACCCACCAGCCACTCTGTGGAAGAAAGACTGGGCAATCTACTTCTGTAAAGATTTACTGCCTTGGAAACCCAAAGGGGGTCACTATGAGTTGGAATCAACTCAATGGCAGTGAGGTGGGTTTTTTCTTCTTCTTCTTCTTTTTTTTTTTTTTTTTAGTATGGGCAAAATATTGCAGGAAGCATCAGAAGAAGATGGAAGGAATACACAAGGTCACTTTACCAAAAAGAATTGGTTGATGCTCATCCATTTCAGGAGGTGGCATGTGATCAAGAATCAATGGTACCAAAGGAAGAAGTTGAAGCTGCACTGAAGGAATTGGCAAAAAACAAGGCTCCAGGACTTGATGGATTATCCAGTGAGATGTTTCCACACATGGATACTGCTCTGGAAGCATGCACTTGTCTATGCCAAAAACTTTGAAAGACAGCCACCTGGCCAGCTGACTGGAAGAGGTCCATATTTGTACCCTTTCTGAAGAAAGGTGATCTAACAGAATGTAGAAATTAATATAACACACAAGTAAAATTTTGCTGAAGATAGCTCAAAAATAGTCACAGCAGTATACAGGGAACTTTCAGAAATGCAAACGGGATTCAGAAGAGGAAGTGCAATGAGGGATATAATTGGTGATGTCAGATGGATCTTGGGTCCAAGCAAAGAATATCAGAAAGATGTTTACTTGTGTTTTATTGACTATGCAAAAGCACTTGATTGTGTGGATCATAACAAATTATGGATAACATTGTGAAGAATGTGAATTCCAGAACACTTAATTGTGCTCATCAGGAACTAGTACATAGACAAGGAGGCTGTTATTTGAACAGAACAAGGGGACACTACATGGTTTAAAAACAAGAAGAGAGTGTGTCAAGGTTATATCCTTTCACCATACATATTAAATCTATATGCTAAGCAAATAACCTGAGAAGCTGGACTATATGAAGAAGAATATGACATCAGGATTGGAGGAGATTCATTAACAACCTGTGACATGCAGAAGACACAACCTTTCTTGCTGAAAGTAAAGATGACTTGAAGCACTCATTGATGAAGATGAAAGACTGCCATCTGTAGTATGGGTTACATTTCAACATAAAGTAAATGAAACTCCTCACAACTGGACAAATAAGCAGCACTACAATAAATGGAGAAAATATTGATGTCAAAAATTTCATATTGCTTGGATCCACAATCAACACCAATGGAAGCAGCACTCAAGAAATCAGATGATGTATTGCACTGGGAAAATCTGTTGCAAAAGACCTGTTTAAAAGTGCTGAAGACTAAAGACATCTTTTTGAAGAGTAAGGTGCACCTAACTCAAGCTATGATATTTTCAATTGCCTCATATGCATATGAAAGCTGGACAATGAATACAGAAAACTGAAGAAGAGTTGATGCTTCTGAGTTGTGGTTTTGGAGAAGAATGTTCAAAGTACCATGAACTGCAAGAAGAATGCACAAATCTGTCCTGGAAGAAGTATAGTCAGAATGCTCCTTAGAAGCAAGAATGGCTAGACTTCATGTCACGTATTTTGGTCATGTTGTCATAAGGGATTATTTCCTAGAGTATGATATCATGCTTGGCAAAGTGGAAGGTCAGCAAAAAAGGGGAAGACCCTCAATGAGATAGATTGATGCAATGTCTCCAACGATGAGCTCAGGTGTAGCAAGGATTGTGAGGATGGCACATCACCAGGTAATGTTTTGTTCTGTTGTACATATGGTTGCCATAAGATGGAGCCAATTTGATGGCACCTAGCATCAACAACAACATGTATAGTCACCATTTATGTTTGTTGAAAAGTTACTCATTTGCAATGAGTAAGTCATTGGTGTTGAAAACTTCTGTCATGTAATCCCTGGCATTATTTCTTTCACCAAGGCCATACTTTCCAACTACTAGTCCCTCTTCTTTGTTTCCAACTTTAATATTCTAGTAGTCAGTAATTATCAATGCATCTGTATTCCATGCTTGATAAATTTGGGATTGGAGAAGCTGGTAAAACCCTTCATTTCCTTCATAATTTGGCATAAGTGCTTGATATGTAATTTTGAATAATAGTGGTATTAACTGGTCTTCCTTATATGCATATAGATATTATCCTATCATTGGCAATGTTGTACTTCAGGACAGATCCAGAAATGTTCTTTTTAATGATGAATTGACTCATTCCACCTCAATTTGTCATTCCTGGCACAGTTGGCCATATGAATGTCTGATTCAAAATGGCCAATATCTGTCCTTTTCAACTCACTAATGCCTAGGATATTTATCTTAAAGCATTCCAGTTCTTTTTTGACAGCCTTCAATTTTTATATATTTGCACTTTATACATTCCTCATTCTGAGTATTAATGGGTGTTTGTAGCTGTTTCTTTTCATTTTGAGTCATGCCACTTCAACAGATAAAGATTCCAAAAGTTTTACTTCATCCTCATCACTTAGGTCAACTCTACTTTCAGGAGACAACTCTTCCTTAGCCATGTTTTGAGGGCTCATCTTCTGGCACTTAATCAGACAATGTTTTGCAGCTATTTATGTTTTCACTGCCTTTTTTTTGGGGGGGGTTGTCAGGTCTTTCTTCCTAGTTTGTTGCAGTAGGGAAACTCTGCTGAAACCTGCCTACCATGGGTGACCCTGCTGGCATTTGAAATACTGATGGCATATCTTTCAGCATCATGACAGCATGCAAGCCAACACAGTATGACAAACTGACAGATAACTGGTGGACAGTTCGCTGTATCCTTGGGCATTTTTAGCCATTCCTTGACTTCTTTGGGTTGTAGATGGATCCTTCAATGTTACCTTCCCTCTGTGTGTGTGACTCTTTTTGTAAAACATCAGTCAAAAGGGATTAGGACCTACCCTACTTTTGTATGACATCATTTAACTGATAATATCTGCAAAAGAACCCTCTATTTTTCAAAACATGGCTACATTCACAGGTACAGGGGTTAAGACTTCATCATATCTCTTTGGGAGATACAATTCAACCCATAAGAATAATCTAATTTCAGAGGTGACATCTCATCTCTTCTGTCATAATCTACTCATTAGACATGAGTCCATAGGTCCAGCCCTTACACAATTGGAGAGGATTGCACATGGGTGAGAATACCAAAAGGTGAGAACATAAGGAGTCATCTTAGTGCCTGCCTACCACACCTGAGTTTGAAACTGCAACTATATTCCTGCTGCACATAACCAAACATGGCATAGAATATACAATTCTGATGTTGTTCATTCATGGACTTTGGGAAGCTTGCATTCATATAGTAAATACAATTCAAAGAAGGAACTGACCCAAGTTGGGCTTCTACTTGTGGGACGCTTTGTATCATTTGAGGGGCCATGAAAGTCTGTAGATAGGTGGGAAAGAACAAACAAACAAACATTTTGCTGAATACTTGAAGAGACAAAGGAGGAATAAGATATGGCCTGCTTGCAAATGTGACATGGTCAAGTTAGAGAAACGTTGTTGTTGTTGTTGTTGTTATATGTCATAGAGTAGGACCCAACTCATAGTGACACCTCCTTGGGTTTCCGAGGCAGTATCACTACAGAAGTAGATTGCCCAACCTTCCTTCCAAGGAGTGGCCAGTGGGTTTGAACCACCAGCCTACCAGTTAGCAGTCAAGTGTCTCAGTCACTATGCTACCAGAGCTCCCAGAGAAACATTAGGAGACAGAATTGAAAATAGTGCTAAAAATGAATTTAAGCAAGTGCTCACAACAAATTCTGTTTATACAAAATAAGGGACCTAAGCTCTGGTAGCATAATGCCTAAGGCACTTGACTGCTAACCAGAAGGCTGGCGGTTCAAACCTACCAGCCACTCCTCAGAAGGAAGATTGGGCAATCTACTTCCGTAGTGATACCACCTTGGAAATCCAAAGAGGGGTAGCTATGAGGCGGGTCTGACTTGAAGGCACATAACAACAACAACAACAACAACAACAAGCTGGAGTTTGGAGATACTATGAAAAAAAAAATGAGATCTGAGCTGCCCCTGAAATTGTAGGGGTGGAGATGGGACTATCAATGCAGGCAGGAGCACAGGAAGAGGAAGAAGAATGATGCATTTGTGTGGAGGGTGGGTTCATGTGTAGTTTTGGTCTTGGCCTTTTTACCATTGTCTTGATTCTCATCTTCAGTATGCCTTCTTGGGGATGTCTCCTGCCTACTTATCTCTGTACAGATAGGCAGTGGAGAAGCTGAGAGTTAGTGGGAAACTTGAAGAACACAGGGAGTTTCCTGGGCCCCCAGGTTACCTGGGACTCCTGTCCAGCATTGTCTGATGTCACACTCCTCACCACCAGGGTTCCAGGAGGTTAACCTCAATAAAGAAGCTCTTATTTTTCTGAAAGGGATAGTGCTTTGGGGGAAAAGGGCTAATTGACTAGTTAAAAAAACAAATAGGTTCCTCTTATTAAATGATGTTTGATCAAGAATCTTGAGAAAATAACTAACCAGCTGTTTTGAACTAATTAAATATAATTGGCTAGTCTGCTGGAAAAAGAGTTAATGTACCTCAAGGAGCAAAATTATTTTTAGAATCCTAAGGAAGAGAGATTTGTTTGAAACTTCAGACTGAAGATGAATCCAGCGTTCTGTGAAGTAAAGGGCAAAGAAACCAAATTAAAAGTTCTCAGAACTTTGAATTTGTGTGATTTGTAAGGAGGAGAGTCTGTCTTGTTTTATTATTTTATTCCCAGAATGGCTGTCAGAGTTTAAATGCCATAGTTTGTGTATTTAATGAGTTGACACTTTCACAGGCTAACTTGTTAATTAATCTTTGCTCTGACCAGGGCTGGTCCTTCATTTCTGATTCATAATTTGGAGAAGGAGATATAGTCTTGCTTGTCTATCCTTCCTGGGAGGCAGCCAGCACTGGGCTTCATAGAAAAGTAGGTGTTCATGGGTTGGACTACTGTTGGGTTTAAGGTAGTGGCCGGGTGACAAATGAATCTAGTAGAGCCAGATTGGGTTCTGCAAACTTAGGAAGTTTTAATATGGGGTTGTAGGGACAATGGTAGCTCACTGGTAGAATTCTCACCTTCCATGTGGGAGAACCAGGTTTGATTCCTAGCCAATGCACCTTATGTAGCCACTACCCCCTTGTCCATGGGTGTTGCTGTGATCCTGAACAGATTTCAGTAGAGCTTTTAGACTAAGACAGACAAGAAAGAAAGACCTAGCTACCTACTGCCATACAAATCAGGCAATGAAAACCCTATGGATTACAACAGTCTGATTCACAACTAATCATGGTGATGGTACAGAACCAGATCATATTGAGTTCAATTGTAGTTGGGGTTGTCAAGAGTTGGGAGCTGACTTGATGGCAACTGCCATCACAACCAACAATAATAAACCCACTGCCATTGAGTTGATTCTGACTCATAGCAACCCCCTTGAGTTTCCAAGGGGGTAAATTTTTATGGTAGTACATTGCCCTGTCTTCCTTCTGCCGAGTGGCTGGTGGGTTTGAACCGCCATCCTTCTGATTAGCAGTCAAATACCTTAGGCACTGCACCACCAGAGCAACTTCCAACAATAATTTTATGCCTCTATTTACCCAAACAAGCTTTGCAGTTCCTTTATCTTGTCCTCTCTTCACCACATTTAAAAACTTCACAGTAAAACTTTGGTTAAATCAAGGAATTATGAAGAAAAGATGCAAGTACACATTACTATGCATTTATTTACCTACTTATTTACTCACTCATTCACAGTAATTATTTTTATTTTAACTTGCACTTTTAGGCACACACTAGTCTGTTGATGTGTCTGCTGACTAGAATTCTGTATTGTCTTTCTATTATAAACAACTTCAATGCATTATCTCTGATTTCTAATTTTTAAGTTTTTAAAAACTGGTGTGAGAATTATAGACTATTACCGTGTAGAATCTTAAAGTTTTATTATTTCTCCTAGTCCTATGCAGTTATCTCATGCCTACTAACTCAGTAACAGTTTTTTTTTTATTATTATTAACATGTTACTATTGAAATTTTTCAAGGCATTAAATCTAGTTTTCATAGAAACAACTCTTCCTTTTCAAACTCATATTTCATCATAATATATAATATTTCATTAGATTAGATAATTACATTAACAAATGAAAACATATTTGGGAATAAAAATTGACTCTTGGGAAGTATACAACTGAACTGATGGAAGGCAAGGATCTATTACTTATTACTTAATAGCTTGGAGCTTGGATTGCTGTAGGCATAAGTTTGTATGTTTTAAAGGGAATGGAAAGTATTCTTTAATCTAGAATGAAAAACCAAACCAAACACGCTGCCACTGAGTCAATTCTGACTCATCGTGACCTTTATTGGGTTTCTGAAGCAGTAAATCTTTACGGAAGTAGATTGCCCAATCTTCCTTCTGTGGAGTGACTGGTGGGTTTGAACTGTCATCCTTCTGGTTAGCCATCAAATGTCTTAGGCATCACACCACCAGAGCTCCTTTTAATCCAGAACAGGGGGCAGCAAATTTGTTTTGTAAAGGGCCATACTACCCTAATGCCATTGAGTCAATTCTAACTCTTAATCAACCCAACAGGATGAAGTAGAATTGCCCCATAACTTTTACAAGGGTGTAAAGCTTTACTAAAGCCAACTGCCACATCTTTCTCCTATGGAGTGACTGATGAGTTTGAACCAGACTTTTCCATTAGCAGCTGAGTGCTTTAACCACCCTGCCACCAGGGCTTATTTTTGTAAAAGGCCACATAATAGATAATTTCAACCTTGCAGACCATTCAGTTTCTATCACACCTTCTCAAGTCTAATGTAGTAACACAAAAGCAGCCATAGACAGTGTGTAAATGTATCAAGGTGGCTGTGTTCCAGTAAAATTCTATTTATAAAAGCAAGAGGTAGATGGGATTTGGCCTGAGGACTGTATCTTGCTGACCTCTGATCTAGAATATTAATGGTCAGATTGAGGTAGATTAAGAAAGTTCTTTCTCTTCATGATTCAATCTACCCAGTGTTTATTGAGTGCCAACTGATTGCCCAGATTTCATATTCATGGTAGACAGAGTGAGAATGTGGCATACTCTTCCAGACTGCAATATAATTCATGCCTTTGTACTCACTCTTTTGATTGCTTGATGTCCTTTTCATGCCTCTTTCATCAGCCTATCTTACCCAGAACTTTTAGCCTCTTGGGTTAATTGAGACAGTCCTTCTGTATCACCCAGTCCACTGGGGTGCTGTATCACCCCAGTCTGTAACATTTATCATCCAAAACCAAACTCACTGCCATTGAGTCAATTCTGACTCATAGTAACCCCCATTGGGTTTCCAAGGCTGCAAATCTTTACAGAAGGAGACTGCCTCATTTCTTCCATGGAGTGGCTGGTCAGTTAGAACCACTGATCTTTTAGTTAGCAGCCAATTGTCTTAACCACTAAACCACTAGAGCTCCTCTAGCACTTATCATACTGTCTGGTAAGATGTGGTTTCATATCTCTCTTTCCTTCCAAGCTTTGGCCTTTTGAAGGCACGGACTGAACATTCATCATATCCGTAATCCTTTGTTTGTGGCAAGCTTTCAATAAATGTTTGTTGAACGAATAAGATCAGTCCCACAAACCATGTAATAAACTATTGAGTAGACTTTACCTTTTATTTGTATATATTTTGACCTTTTAACCTTTTCTCTCTTTTTATTCATCCACTAAGAAAATGTAAGGGTGTGTGACAGCTGATTTTGATGTATTCCCATAAAAATTTAAATGTATTTAATTATTATTTATGTTCTTTTTTTTTTTTTTAACAAAATAGAAGTAATATGTCTATGTAGCTTTAAAGGTCAAATGGTTCTATAAATCTTAAGAAGGAGATACTTTTGTTGGGCAAACATTTTCAAACCTCTTCTCCTTTGCTTTCTTCCAACTACAAAAGATAAAAATCCAGACTTTCCCTTTCCCGACCTCTATTGCAGCTAAGGGTGGTCATATTACCCAGTTTTGGCCAATAAGATGTAAGGGAGATTATACTAGCGTTTTTCAGGAAAGATCTCTCCCTTTCTAGTTGTGGTGGAAACTGCTAGTTGTCTATTCTATTATCTGTTCTTACCATTCTAGAACTCCTCATTTTTAATTGGGCACATGTCTGCCAGGAATGCTGACTATGTTTCCCAGCCTGCCTTTTAAGTAGTTATGGCTTTATGATAAATTCTGGCCAACAAACTGCAAGCAGAAATTTTTTGGTGCATTTCAGGGAATTTCCTTAAAAGTAGAAGCCTATTTTGTGTACCTTTTCATTTGTCTTTCATTCTTCCTGCTGGCCATAATGTGGACATGATATCTGGAGCTGGAGTAACCATCTGGAACCATAAGGAGATCTTGGGAGTAAAGGCTATGTATGCATAGTAGAGCAATCAGAGAGAAGGAACCTTTTTTTTCTGAGGAGAACACACCGCAGTGGCTCCTCCATACCAGGCCTGAACCACCTACCACCAGACTCTTACATAAAATAACATTCTGCCTTTTTCTAGCCACTCTTGGGTCTCTGTCATCTGGAGATGAAGACTTGGCCAAATGCAGGATCCAAAATGTTCCAAAAAGCTAGAGACCTTTCCCAAAACTTCTTCATATATACTGGAAACAGCCACATCCCAAAAGTAGCTCCCCTTCAATTACTTAACTGCTCACTGAAGATTCCACCATGGTTGTTGTTAGTAGGTGCCATCGAGTTGTCTTTGACTCATAGCAACCTTATGTACAGCAGAATGAAACACTGTATGGTCCTGTGCCAGCCCCATGATCTTTGTTATAACTGAGCCCATTGTTGTAGACACTGTGTCACTTCATCTTGTTGAGTGTCTTCCCCTTTTTTGTTGATCCTCCACTTTACCAAGCATGATATCCTTCTCCAGAGAATGGTCCCTTCTCACAGCATGACCAAAGTAGGTGAGACAAAGTCTAGCCATTCTCACTTCCAACGAGCATTCTGGCTGCACTTCTTCCAGGACAGATTTGTTAGTCCTTTCAACATTTTTCACCCACACCACAACTCAAAAGCATCGACTCTTCTTCAGTCTTCCTTATTCATTGTCCAGCTCTCACATGCATATGAGGCAATTGAAAATACCGTGGCTTGTGTCAGGTGCACCTTAATCTTCAAGGATATATCTTTCCTCTTCAGCACTGGAAAGAGGTCTCTTGCAGCAGATTTGCCCAATGGTATCCATTGTCTGATGTCTTGATGGCTGCTTTTATTGGTGCTGACTGTAGAACCAAGTAATATGAAGTTTTTGACAACTTCAATCTTTTCTCCATTTATTGTGATGCTGCTTATAGGTCCACTTGTGAGGATTTTTGTTTTCTTTATATTGAGGTATAATCCATACTGTATTCTTCAATCTTCATCAGTAAGTGATTCAAGTCATCCTCACTTTCAGCAAGTGAAGTTGTGTCGTCAGTGTATCACAGGTTGTTAATGAGTCTTCCTCCAATCCTGATGTTGCGTTCTTCTTCATTTAGTCCCACTTCTCAGATTATTTGCTCAGCATACAGATTGAGTAAGTATGGTGAAAGGATGCAACTCTGATTCATTCCCTTCTTGATTTTAAACCACGTAGTGTCCCCTTGATCTGTTTGAATGAGCCTCCTGAACTATGTACAGTTTCCTCATAAGCTCAATTAAGTGTCCTGGAATTTCCATTCTTCACAATATTATCCATAATTTGTTATACTCCACACAATCAAATGTTTTTGCATAGTCAGTAAAACACAAATAAACATCTTTCTGGTATTCTTTGCTTTGAGCCAGCATCCAGCTGACATCAGCAATGATATCCCTCATTCTATGTCCTCTTCTGAATCCAGCTTGCATTTCTGGAAGTTCTCTGTCAGTATACTGCTGCAACCATTTTTGAATTATCTACAGTAAGATTTCACTTGTGTGCAATATTAATGATATTGTTCAATAATTTCTGCATTCTATGGAATCACCTTTCTTTGGAATGGATACAAATATGGATCTCTTCCAGTCAGGTGGCCAGCTAGCTGTCTTCCAAATCTCTTGGTATAGCCGAGTGAGTGCCTCCAATGGGGTATCCATTTGTTGAAACATCTCAATGAGTATTTCATTAGTTCCTGGAGCCTTGATTTTCACCACTTCCTCTAGTGCAGCTTTGACTTCTTCCTTCAATATCATTGGTTCTTGATCATGTGCCACCTCCTGAATTCTTTTTGGTATGGTGACTCTGTGTATTCCTTCCATCTTCTTTTGATGTTTCCTGCATTATTGAATATATTGCCCATAGAATCTTTCAATATTGCACCTCGAGGCTTGGATTTTTTCTTTGGTTCTTTCAGCTTGAAAAACGTAGAGCCTGTTTTTCTCTTTTGGCTTTCTAACTCCATGTCATTGCACATTTCATTATAATAATTAACTTTGTCTTCTTAAGCTGCTCTTTGAAATCTTCCATTCAGTTCTTTTATCTTGACATTTCTTCCATTTGCTTTAGCTACTCTTTGTTCAAGGACAAGTTTCAGAGTCTCTTCTGACATCCATTTTAGTCTTTTCTTCCTTTCCTGTCTTTTTAATGACTTTTTGCTTTCTTCATGTATGATGTTCTTGATGTCATCCCACAATTCCTCTGGTTTTTGGTCACCGGTGTTCAGTGCATCAAATCTATTCTTTAAATAGTCCCTAAATTGAGAAAAGATAAATTCAAGGTCATATTTTGGCTCTTGTGGACTTGTTTTAATCATCTTCAACTTCACCTTGATCTTGCATATGAACAGTTGAATGGTCTATTCCACAATCAGCTCCTGGTCTTGTTTTTGGCTGAAGATATTGAGCTTTTCTGTCACCTCTTGCCACAGATGTAGTCAATCTGATTCCTGTGTATTCCATATGTCAAAGTCCACATGTATAGCTGCCATTTGTGTTGTTGAAAAAGATACTTGCAATGAATATGTTGTTGGTCTTGCAAAATCCTATCATGTGCTTTCCAGCATTATTTCTATCACCAAGGCCAAATTTTCCAACTACTCGTGATTCTTCTTTGTTTCCAACTTTTGCATTCCAACCACCAGTGATAATTAACACATCTTGATTGCATGTTTTGTCAATTTCAGACTGCAGAAGTTGTTAGAAATCTTTAGTTTCCTCATCTTTGACTTTGGTGTTTGGTGTGTAAATTTGAATAGTAGTAGTATTAACTGGCCTTCTATCATGGAGGTGATTACAGTCTCATCATGGGAAATAACTACACCCAGCTGCCAAGCCACTCAAAATCACTAACCAGCCAAGGTGACACACAACCTCAACTACCACATTCCACCCCTTGTCAACTTGGCGCCTGTACAGATCTCCTTCATTCAGTGGCCCACGTCTCCTTCCTAGTGCATCTGCATGGCAACCTCACCCCCGTGGCCTGGCAGACCCCATTCTTCTGTCTCTTTTGCATGGCAGCACTGCCCCCTTCCTTTTGGGCACCAGATATGGTTCCATACCTCTGGCACTAATGTATGGCAGCCCCACACCCCAAAACCAAGGTGGTGAAGATCTGACTCTTTGAAATTTATGAGTCTGTGGCAGTTCCAACCTTTGAAACTCCAGAGGCCATGGTCCTACCCTTTGAGACTGAGGCAGCTCTGCTTCTTGTTTTCTTGGTCTCTCAAAGTAGCCAGCCCATCCTCTGCCCTGTTCCATCAAGTATTACAAACTCTTTAGCTCTACCAATTAGTGCCCAAAGGGAGCCCACTCCACCAGGAAGATTCCTCCCCAAAGGCACTCAGCTTTCTTCCTCCCTGGGCCAGTAAGCTTACATTGTGTATCAACTTGGCTAGGCTGTGGTTTTGAGTGGCTTGGCAGCTGGATGTAGTTATTCCCCAAGATGAGATTGTAATCACATCTATGGTGGAATCTGCTATGAGTAGTTAAATAGTTGAAGGGGAGTTACCTTTGGGGTGCAGGTGTCATTATACATATGTTAAATGTAAAGAAAATGAAGACTGTGAAGCTGAGTGGCTTTCCCAAGGTAACATGACTAGAATCCAATCTTCTGAAGACCCCAGGGTTTTTCCTTCTTACCAATAGTTTCCTCATAGTCCTATGTATTTTCCAAAGACATAACATTCTTTAGGTCCTCACAGCACCTTCACAACATAAGTAGGATAGGTAATATCAGTTCCATTTTATAGATGGAGAAATTGATGCAGATGCTTTTAATTCATGGAATTTTAAGATGAGTCTGCGTTGTTGTTGTTGTTGTTGTTATGTGCCGTCGAGATAGAGTTCCCATCTTCTAAGCAATTTGGGTCCATAAAAATGGGAAGAGGTTTAGGAAGATAGAAGGAAGAAAACCAACATTTATTGAGCTTCTACTGTATGCCAGACACAGTACCACAAAAAGACCAGTTGCTAATTCTGAGTCATGGCATCACCATGTATGTCAGGGTAGAACTGTTCTCCATAGGGCTTTCAATGGGTGATTTTTTTCAGAAATAGATCACCAGACCTTTCTTCTGAGGTACCACTGGGTGTACTCAAACCACCAGCCTTTCATTTAGCTGCTGAGCACATTAACTGCACCACCAAGGGATCCCACATTATATGAAAAAAAAGGTGACATCAGGACTGGAGGGACTCATTAACAACCTGCAATATGCAGATGATACAACTTTGCTTGCTGCAAGTGAAGAGGACTTGAAACACTTATTGATGAAGATCAAAGACTACAGTCTTCAGTATGGATTACACCTCAACATAAAGAAAACAGAAATCCTTACAATTAAGCAACATCAAGCTAAATGGAGAAAAGATTGAAGTTCTCAATGATTTCATTTCACTTGGATCCACAATCAACCATCATGGAAGCAGCAGTCAAGAAATCGGACGAGTTGCACTGGCCAAGTTGGCTGCAAAAGACTTCTTTGAAGTGCTGAAGAGCAAAGATGTCACTTTGAAGACTAAAGTGTGCCTAACCCAGACCATGTTATTTTCAGCACCTCATGCGCATGTGAAAGCTGGGCAACAAATAAAGAAGACTGAAGAAGAGTTGACGTCTTTGAATTGTGGTGTTGGCAAAGAATACTGAAAATACCATGGACTGCCAGAAGAATGAACAAATCTGTCATGAATGAAGTGCAGCCGGAATGCTCCTTGGAAGGAAGAATGGCTAGACTACATCTCACCATTCCCTGGGGAAGGATATCATCGTTGGCAAAGTGGAGGGTCAGCGAAAAAGGGGAAGACCTATGATGAGATGGATTGACACAGTGGCTGCAAAGATGGGCTCAGGTATAGCAAGGATTGGGAGGCTGGTATAGGTCTGGGCAGTGCTTTGTTCTGTTATACATAGGATCATTATGAGTTGGAATTGACTCAACGGCCTCTAACAACAACAACAACAACAGTCCTTACAAAAGCACTCTGAAGTTAGTATTTTTATCTTCACTGTGCCATTGAAACTCAGAGAGGCTTTCCCACAGCCCAACTGACAATCCACAAATGGGTCTATTTTATGCAATACATGTCAAAGTTGCTATTCAGTCCAGGATTGCATAATTGTGGAGCCCACAGAAGTGTGTGTTGATAGGCTTTTTCTTAGTGTCTGTGACTGATTGTTGAAATTTTCATGGCTTCTCAGAGCTGAAACCAAAGAACCACTTTACAGAGATTCCTCTAATTTAAAAACCACACTCAGGTCTTTTTTTTTTTTTTCTCTGTTCTGGGAGAAGGATAAATCGTGTTCAAGGAGATGTTTCTTTAGAAGTTACTTTAATAAATGCTTTTTTTATTTTCTCTTCTTTCTGAATCCATAGACAATATTTTTAATTGCTCTGTTTTTATTCTGAGTGATAAAAGTCATACTATGAAAGTTGTGAATGTTAAAAATTTTATTCATCTGCTAAGATCTCTGCCTCAGAGTATATTCTGTTGGCTTGGACTTACATAAAAGTATTATAAAAGATTTAAATGGAAAACATGTTTGATATGGAAATTCAATACTTAAGAGGCCTAAAAACTTGCCAGATGCTCTTGTGAAATGCTGGCAGATCAAGTGGGTAAGTACTTATTGCTTGCTAAAGAAGGTTTAGGAGCTCTAGTAGCATAGTGCCTAAGGCATTTGACTGCTAACCAGAAGGCTGGCGGTTCAAACTCACCAGCCACTCCTCGAAAGGAAGATGGGGCAATCTACTTCCATAGTGATACTGCCTCGGAAACCCAAGGAAGGGTCGCTATGAGTCGTGTCTGACTCAAGGGCAAATAACAACAAAAACAACAACAAAGAAGGTTTGGTGGCACAGTGGTTAAAACGCTCACCTGTAACCTAAAGGTCAGTGGTTTGAACTCACCAGCCACTCTGCTGGAGAAAGATGGGACAGTCAGCTTCTGTAAAGGTTAACGGCCTTGAAAACCCTATGGGGGCAGTTCTACTCTGTCCTATAGAGTCAGTATGAGTCATATGTGCCTCAACAGCGGTTAGTTTGGTATACAGTAATATGAGTTGTTTGGGACCCATGAAGTGGGCGGGGGTGTGGAAGAGGCCTTCACCTGTATTGGGGAAAGAGAATGGCATTGTCTTCGTAATTAGGGAAAAAAACCCAAAAAACTAAAATGAGGATATACCAACACATAGATCTCCTGTCTCAAAAAAAAATCTTATTTTAAGAAAAATGACATTTTTTTCCTTTGCTTATGGTACTTATTTTTTCCAGGGAGTTCAATCTTTGTGCTTATAGAGTAATCTGAAGGGATATGTACTGAACAGGAGTTTTTAAAGTATGTGGATCCCATGCCCATTTCTGGAACCACATATTGTCATACTTGGGATGAATGGGTTGCTGCCCATATCCAAGGGTATCCTGCACAGAGAGCCAGCCCACGCTCTCAGGATTAGTAACTCTCTCTGAGATCCAAGTGGCAGTCAGCTCTGCTCCCTTCCAGTGCTTCGTAAAGCCTCAGCTTATCATATTAGAAACACATTTTAAGGGGCTCATTTTCTTCTTTGTTCTCTTTTTAAAAAAGCCATATATTTTCCTTATTCTAATTTTTCTTTCTAATTGTGCTGAAATGACAGATAGTTCTGAATTTGCCTAAGTGTCATTGTTTTTGGTCATCTTTGTTTGTTTTCTGCTTGAACACAGGAGTTCCTGAGTGGTGTAAATGGTTCGTGCATTCAGCTGTTAACTGAAAGGATAGCATTCAAGTCCACCCATTGGTGCCTTGGAAGAAAGACCTGGCAATCTACATCCAAAATATCATCCATTGAAAACCCTATGGAGAACAGCTCCACTTTGACTTACCATGAATCAGAGCTGACTCAGCAGGAACTAGTTGTTGATACCCTGCCTAGGAATTGGTTTTGAACTGTGGGAAATGCACAAGACATGAACAATCACTTTTATTAGAGTGATGAGATAATCAGAGGGAAAAGCAAGAAGGAAGTACTATTGAATGCTTATGCCTATAGCTGGTAGGTGCTCTGAAGTGTTTGCTGGTTTGGTGATTGATGGAAGAGAATGTGATAATTAGAAAGAGGTTCAGCGAAGAAGCAGGATTTAAGTTGGATTTTGTTTGTTTTTGCTATTGGCTTTAACAAGCAGAAATTTATTTTCTTACATTGATTTTGTAGGAGATAAGAAATCCAAGCTCTAGGCTTTCTCTCTGTCAGCTCTGGAGGAAGGTCCTTGTCTCTTCAGCTTCTATTCCTTGCTTCTTGGTGAGCATCATGTGGCATGGTGTCTTTTCCTATCTCTGTTTATTTTCTTCTTTCCTGTCATTTCCTGCCTTCTGAACTTTATTCTAGGGAAAAGTCTGCTCTTTTGATTGCATATTGTTCCAATAAGTGCATACCTCCATGGCCTTATTGTTCACCTTACAGGCCTGTCTATCCTTTGGCTGAATGTTGAACGACAGGAGTAAGTTCAGTCCCCAGTTTGAAGGGTGTCTAAAGGCCATAGTCTCAGGGGTTCAACAAGTCTCTATTAGACCAGTAAGGTCTTTTTTATTATTTTTTGTTCCACATTTTTCTCCCATGCTATCCAAGACTTCCTTTTGTGATCCCTTTCAGTGAGGTCAGGAGAGGTAGCCTCAAACCATCTAGTTCTTCTGGTTTCAGGATGATGGGGCTGGAGTTCATGTGCTCCATTAGTCCTTTGGACTAATTGTTTCCTAGTGTTTTTGATTTCCTTCACTTTTCTTTGCTTAGAGCACAGAGAGGCTAACAGTTGCACTTAGATGGCTACTCACAAGCTTTTAAAGACCCTAGTTCTTACTCAACAAAGGAGGCTGGAGAACATAGTCTTTATGGACTATGTTGTGTCAACTGATCTTAGGGTCCTTTGAGAGTATGGTCCTGAGTCCTTAGGCCCAGCAACTCATTCCCTCACGGTGTTTGGTTATGGCTAAGAAGTTTTCATAACTTTGTCTCCTCTGTGCTCTACCACAATCATGGTTATATTTGGAGCACATATAAACACATATGTATAAATATCCTCTGTCAAACAGATACATATTCATGAGTGTAGTCCCATTCAACTTCTCATCCCTGTTCAGCTTGAGTGTCCATCTATTCTTCACTCATAGATTATTGTTACTATTGTGATAGCAGGATTGTGTATGTAATAGTATTTATCTTTGTTGCCTTTAACTCTTGTAACTCCCAGTGTCTTCTTTTGCCTTGACCATTTTGTGTTGACCTCCTCCTTTTTATATATTCCCTTTTCCTTCACCCAAGATAAGCTGGATCTTCAAAGATGAGCTGCATTTAGATAGATAAGTGGGAAGTCCTAGCAGCTGGGGAGATAGATCAAAAAGTGAAGAGGTAAACAGTGGCTTGATTCAAGAGAAGAGGCATGAAAAGATCTATCTGGATCAATAGAGCTTTATCTTGGGGAGAAATAGGAAACAATTCTGTGAAATCCATACATTCCTGCCTCTTTCCTTGTAAAGCTCACTGCTCCACTGTTAGTCATTATGATCTCTTGTCTGTTGGTATTCCTAGGCTCTGGGGAGCTCCTGCTGGGTTTCATCTGTCCTTTGAACTATCACAGTTAGGGATTTACTTGTTTATAAAACTGTATCAGTTGCTGTCAAGTTGATTCTGATGCATGGCAACACCATTTGTGTCCGAGTACACTGTGCTCCATAAAGTTTTCAAAGGCTGAGTTTTTGGAAGTAGATCACCAGGTCTTTCTTGTGAGGCACCTCTGGAGGGGCTCGTACTTTTGACTTTTCAGTGAGCAGCTGAGCATGTTAATCCTTTGTACCACTCAGGGCTATATGTAAATAGAGGAAGTGTGCCTTGTGTCCTTTTGGTTGTATATTTGCTAATGAGGAGAGGAAGTGTTGAGTCTCTCACTCCCAGCACCAAACACTGGATAGCTGTGTCAGCACTTCATAGGGATGAAATTTCTCCTTGCAGAGTCTTGTATTGTATTTCAAAATTATGCAAAGGGATTTTTAGCAGCTTAACAAGAATGCTTAGTTATCCCTTTATTGAGGAGTAAATTAGACAGTTATAAAGTTAAATAAAACCCAGAAAGTTCCTACTGCGTCTCAAAAAAAATCTTTTGTCAAAACAAATAGCCTTGAAATGAACATAAAAATTTAAATGGCATTGACTCTAATGAAACAACATGGAGTCTAATGAAGTTGAAGTGCTATGAAAGTACTGAAAGAGAGGGCTGCTTTTATCTTATTGGAATGTTTATGTCCTTGCATGTCTCCTAATCACACTGTGATAACCTCATTCGTCATTTGCAGAAAATGCTTTAGCAAAGATTGCTAACAAAAAACAAAAATGATATAGCCTCATGTTAACAGTGCAAGAGGCCCCTAAGAAGTACAACCAAATCAGTTGTCTTGGATAGAGACCACTGGCCTGGAGACATCACTGATCTTATATTTGGCTATGTGACTATTTGGTGACACTGGTGAAGGGGCACCCAACTATTGTTGGGAAATAACACATCGAATCATGCATGTTGACAATTGAAAGTCTTTGCTGTTCTTGTGGAAACCAGCTTTCTATCCATTTTTCCTTATTTCTGTAGGCACTTGGAGCCTTGATTCATCTTTGCTTCTTTCCTCCCATATAGAAAAAGTTGTTGTTGTATGCCGTCGAGTCGGCCCCGACTCATAGCGACCCCTCCTTGGGTTTCCAAGGCAGTATCACTACGGAAGTAGGATTGTCCAACCTTCCTTCCGAGGAGTGGCTGGTGGGTTTGAACCGCCAGCCTTCTGGTTAGCAGTCAAGTGCTTTAGCCACTATGCTACCAGAGCTCCTTATATTTTATTGTTTCTTCTTTCAATACCTTCGTTATCCCTCTCATTTCCATAGGTACATCCCCTAGCTCAACTTGTTTTCTTGTCCCTAATCCCTGGACTCTCTGACTTCAATCTCACCTCCTTCCAACTCATCCTGTCCCAAGTAGTCAGAGGAATCCTCCTAAAGCCCCGTGTCACTGTGTCATTCATCTGAGTTCTGTCATTCCCTGGTGATTATCCATCATTCACAGGATAATCCTGACAGTCAAGGCCTTTTACCATCCAGTTTGATCCTGCTTTTCCAAGTCCATCTCTCAATACTACTCTGTATGATGTGTGACAGCTTAAATTCTAAAGCACTTTGTGGAATGCTGCTGTCCACAGTGAGAGAGCTAACTCCATTTTGAGTCTTGACATAAGTTCAGATAACATTTGAGTATTTTTCTGATCATTAAACCAGCAATGTGGCTATGCATAGACAAGTTTTAGGACAAATTTAGGAATGGGCAGTTTGCCCTCAGGAAAAGTGTGGTTGAAAGTTGATTATACTTACACAAAGAACTAGAGAACTTGCCTGGGTGTGTCCTTAATGATTTACGGAAAATGGCCCCATGTTATCTAATTTAAATTAAAGGTTAGGGTCCTGATATTGTCTTGTAGCTACCTTGTGGCTATGACTCAGGGCTGCATAGTCATACAATTTACTTTGACCACCATGTAGCCAGGTTGTCAAGCCCCAGAACCAATTCTGTAACCTTTTAAAATCAATTGTGTACACATCCCAATCATGGCCTTTCCCCATTTCTGTAGCCCTGCCTGTGACAAGGATGAATTGATTTGCCACCAATCATGATTTTGTGATGATTTCCTTTGTACTCTATCAAATATTATGGACACCACAACTGTGACTCAGCAGACTCCACTGGGTTTCTACATGTGTTGATGGCTTACCTCATCCTAGATGATTGTTTTTGTTTTGTCTTTGTCCTGTCTAAGGCTTAATAAAAGGGTCTCTATAGAACATGTTTGAATATGGTGTCTTTTTTCCCCTAACACAATGAACATGTGACCACTACTACCACCACATTGCTCTTTTTCTGACAAATGAATAAACATGGCTTGTTTATTCCCTTGTTTATTTATTCCTCTATTTAGGATGCTGCTTTTCTCCCTTATTATGTATGTAATTTTTTGCAAGGCAAAATGGCTGTACTGGGGAAAAAAGACCCCAGATTCAAAGATGTACTATAGAGACACTTTTATTAAGCCTTAGGCAGGACAAAGACAAAACAAAGACAATCAGAATGAGGTAAACCATCAGCAAGTACACAGTACAGAAAGCCTGATGGAGTCCAGTGGGTCATGGCTACGGGGCTAATTATACATGATGGGAAAGAAGGGGAATGATCCCAAAATCATGATGGACGGCAGACTGAGTCGTCGTTGTCCCATGCAAGACTACAGACAGGGTTGCAGGAAGGACCTGACTGGGATACGTACATAACTGAAGATTAGAAAGTGTTACAGGATTGGTTCTGGGCCTTGACCACATGGCTAGGTGGTGGTCTGTATAGGACTCATGACCATACAGCCTAAGTCATAGCCACAAGGTGGCTACAAGACAGTAACAGGATTCCAAACTTAATATATTATTTCACCATACTTATTCAATCTGTATGCTGAGCAAATAATCCAAGAAGCTGGACTATATGAAGAAGAACATGGTGTCAGGATAGGAGGAAGACTCATTAACAACCTGAGATACTCAGATGACACAGCATTGCTTGCTGTAAGTAAGGATAACTTGAAGTACTTACTGATGAAGATTAAAGACTTCAGTCTGCAGTATGGATTACACCTCAACATCAAGAAAACAAAAATCCTCACAACTGGATCAATAAACAACATCATGATAAATGGAGAAAAGATTGAAGTTGTCAAAGATTTCATATTACTTAGATCAATAATCAACATCCATGGAAACAGCAGGCAAGAAATCAGATGACCTATTGCACTGAGCAAATCTGCTGCAAAAGACCTCTTTCAAGTGCTGAAGAGCAAAGATGTCTCTTTGAAGACTAAGGTGTGCCTAATTCAAGCCATGTTATTTCCAGTCACCTCATATGCATGTGAGAGCTGGACAATGAATAAGGAAGACCAAAGAAGAGTTGATGCTTTTGAGTTGTGGTGTTGGCCGAGAATACTGAAAGTACCATGAACTGCCAGAAGAACTAACAAATCCGTCCGGGAAGAAGTGCAGCCAGAATGCTCCTTGAAAGCAAGAATGGCCAGATTTCATCTCACCTACTTTGGTCATGTTGTCAGAAGGGACCATTCCCTGGAGAAGGATATTATGCTTAGTAAAGTGGAGGGTCAATGAAAAAAGGGAAGACCCTCAATGAAATGGATTGAACAGTGGCTGCAAAGATGGGCTCAGGTGCAGCAAGGATTGTGCGGCTGGCACAGGACTTGGCAGTGTTTCTTCTGTTATGCACAGGAGTGCTATGAGTCAGGGGTGACTCGATGGCACCTAACAATGATAACAACAACAACTTTCTCTGCACCCTTTTCTTTGACATTATGTGTCTTCAGGTATACACTTCCCTAACCAGAATCTGTACACAGGCAAATCTCCACTATAAATTATTTATACCTTAATGTGAATAGCAAAGAAGCTCTGATGGTACAATGCCAAGGCATTTGACTGCTAACCAGAGGTTGGTGGCTCAAACCCACCAGCCTTGCCATGGATACAAGATGGGGGAATCTACTTCCGTAAAGATTTACCACCTGGGAACCCCAATGAGAGTCACTATGGGTCAGAATTAACTCAATGGCAGTGAGTTTGTTTTTTTTTGGAATGTGAATAGCAGCCATTCTATTTTTTATCTCAGGGTATTTATGATGTCTTATTTCTAATTATGACAGAGAAACATAGTTTTCTAGAAAAGATAGCTCAGGCATCTAAGATTCTGAAAAGAATGCTTAAGATCACACCATGCAACTTAGCATCTATACCAACCTTCTCACCCACTACGCACACACGCATACATGCATATACACACATCCACAATACGTGTACTTCGATGATTAGAACAGGCTTTTCTGTATAGATCTATACAGTCTCAATAACACTACCCACTTATTGAAGAAACACTCTTTTCCAAACTTCCCCAAAAATCTTAGCTACGAAGGCTTACTCACATCCCCATCATGTTCTCCCGCAGAGACACAACACATACTATTTGGGAAAAGGTAATAAGCCACTGTATGAGCACCATGATACAGGTCCAAGATTAAGAGTTGGTATAGGAGTAATAGCTGCAGAAGTGTGTGAGTCACAAAGTCCAACAGCAGCAAAGGCCATATATATTACAGGCAAACCTGAAGCAATGCCCCTCAAACGAGGCTGGGTGACAGAACCCCATAGAGCTCTTTTGCTTATCTAAAATAGTGATATATTTCACCCCAGCAGGCAAACAAGGAGTAATGTTGCTAGGCGAAACAAATCCTATGTTATATAAATGCAATAAAATCTCACTACCCCAAGCACACTTACACCAATATAAAATGAAACATGACATCTTGGAGGGGAGGGGAGGGGAGGATAGAGAGGATGACTTCTTCAGCTTCCTGACTGCAGAGAGTCGGCATGGCTGCAATTCTCCTGGAGCAGTGACCTTGAATAGAAGGATTGACAGTAAAGTCAATGGCCATGGGCAACTAAGGACAAAGGACCTTTTCCCCATTTTTGTTGAACCACATAAGCCTCCTGGTTCTGTTTCAACTAAGGAAAGAAGGAGGGAATCTCCTAAATAACTGCAATTGGATTTCCTGCTCACCAGGTGGGCTGAAAAATATTTAATTTTATTTACAATAATAAAGAAATTTTTTGTGATGGTCCTTAGATCCAAGTATCATAAGAAATTTATATTATTATGGAATTTTGTTCTTATTTCACAGTAGGCACTGCTCATTCCCAAAGGTGCCTGCATGAAGCCTTGAGTTCAAGAATTCCTTCACATGCTGTATTGGATTCTGGCATGTTGTTGTTGTTGTTATGTGCCGTCAAGTCAGATCCGACTCATAGCAACCCCTCCTTGGGTTTCCGAGGCAGTATCACTGTGGAAGAAGACTGCCCCATCTTCCTTCCGAAGAGTGGCTGGTGGGTTTGAACCGCCAGCCTTCTGGTTAGCAGTCGAGTGCCTTAGGCACTATGCTACAGATCTGGCATAGGTGGAGCATATTGTTAAGCTTCTGGTGACCACATTGCTTCCCGCTGTCTAATTGCTAACTGTTGTTCTGTTGTTGGGTGCTGTTGAGTCGGCTCTGACACATACCGATTAGGTACAACAGAATGAAACACTATTGAGTTCTGTGCTAGCCTCACAATCCTTGCTATACCTGATCCATCTTTGCAGCCTCTGTGTCAATCCATCTCATTGAGGGCTTTCCCCTTCTTTACTGATCCTCCACTTTACCAAGCATGATATCTTTCTCCAGGGAATGGTCCCTTTTGACATGACCAAAGTAGGTGACACGAAGTCTGGCCATTCTTGCTTCCAAGGAGCATTCTGGCTGCACTTCCTCCAGGACAGGTTTGTTCATTCTTTTGACAGTCCATGGTACTTTCAGTATTCTTTGCCAACACCACAACTCAAGAGCATCAACTCTTCTTTGGTCTTCTTTATTCATTGTCCAGTTCTCACATGCATATGAGGTGACTGAAAACACCATGGCTTGAATTAGGCACACCTTAGTCTTCAAAGAGACATCTTTGCTCTTCAGCACTTGAAAGAGGTTCTTTTGCAGCAGATTTGCCCAGTGCAATATGCCATCTGATATCTTGATTGCTGCTTCCATTGATGTTGATTATGGAACCCAATAATAAGAAACCTCTAACTTCAATCTTTTCTCTATTTATTGTGATGCTGCTTATGGGTCCAGTTGTGAGGGCTTTTGTTTTCTTTATATTGAGATGTAATCCATACTGCAGACTGAAGCACTTACTTCATCAGTAAGTGCTTTAAGTCATCCTCACTTTCAGTGTCTCATCTGAGTATCTCAGGTTGTTAATGAGTCTTCCTCCAATCCTGATGCCATATTCTTCTTCATATAGTCCAGCTTCTTGGATTATTTGCTCAGCATACAGATTGAATTAGTATGGTGAAAGGATACAACCCTGATGTACTCCCTTCCTGATTTTAAACCATACAGTATCTTCTTCTTCTGTTTGAACAACAATCTCCTGATCTATGTACAGGTTCCTCATGAGTACAATTAAGTGTTCTGAAATTGCCATTCTTCTCAATGTTATCCATAATTTGTTATGATCCACACAATCAAATGCTTTTGCATAGTCAATAAAACACAAGTATACATCTTTCTGGTATTCTTAGCTTTGAGCCAAGATCCATCTGACATCAGCAATGATATCCCTTCTTTCACATCCTCTTCTGAATTCAGCTTGCATTTCAAGAAGTTCTCTGTCAATATACTGCTGCAATCATTTTTGAATTATCTTCAGTAGATTTTACTTGGATGAGATATTAATGATATTGTTTGATAATTTCCACATTCTATGGGATCACCTTTCTCTGGAATGGGTACAAATATGGATTGGTTCCAGTTAGTTGGCTAGGTAGCTGTCTTCCCAATCTCTTGGCATAGCTGAGTGAGTGCCTCCAGCATGGCATCCATTTGTTGAATCATCTCAATGGGTATTCTGTCAAATCATGGAGCCTTACTTTTCGCCCTTTCCCTCAGTGCAGCTTCGACATCTTCCTTCAATATCATTGGTTCTTGATCATATGCCACCTCCTGAAATGGATGAAGATCGACCAATTCTTGTTGGTACAGTGACTCTGTGTATTCTTTCCATCTTCTTTTGATGTTTCCTGCATTGTTCAATATTGTTGTCCATAGAATCTTTCAATATTGCAACTCGAGGCTTAAATTTTTTCTTCAGTTCTTTCAACTTGAGAAATGCTGACTGTGTTCTTCCCTTTTGTTTTTCTAACTCCAGATCTTTGCTCATTTCATTATAATAATTGACTTTGTCTTCTCCAGCTATTCTTTGAAATCTTCTTTTCAGCTCTTTTATCTTGTCATTTCATCCATTTGCTTTAACTACTCTTTGTTCAAGGGCAAGTTTCAGAGTCTCTTCTGACATCCATTGTCTTTTCTTCCTTTCCTGTCTTTTTAATGACCTCTTGCTTTCTTCATGGGTGATGTTTCTGATGTCATCCCACAATTCCTTTGGTTTTTGGTCATTGGTGTTCAACGCAGCAAATCTATTCTTTAGATGGTCTCTAAATTCAGGAGGGATGTATACAAGGTCATATTTTGGCT
>NW_006922010.1:1460053-1468277 GCF_000298275.1 Orycteropus afer afer | reverse complement strand
ACAAGGTCATATTTTGGCTTTCATGGACTTGCTTTAATCATCTTCAACTTGAACTTGAACTTGCGTATGGGCAGTTGATCGTCCGTTCCACAACCAGCTCCTGACCTGGTTTTGGCTGAAGATATTGAGCTTTTCCATCTCCTCTTGCCACAGTTGTAGTCAGTCGGATTCCTGTGTACTCCATCTGGTGAAGTCCATGTGTATAGTTGTTGTTTGTGTTGTTGAAAAAAGATATTTGCAGTGAATAAATTGTTGGTCTTGCAAAATTCTATCATGTGATCTCCAATGTTATTTCTATCTCCAAGGCCAAAATTTCCAACTACTAGTGAATCTTCTTTGTTTCCAACTTTTGCATTCTGATCACCAGTGATAATCAGCACATCTTGATTGCATGTTTGATCAATTTCAGACTGCAGAAGTTGGTAAAAATCTTCAGTGCCTCCTCTTTGGCTTTGGTGGTTGGTGTGTAAATTTGAATGATAGTAGTATTAACTAATCTTCCTCATAGGCATATGGATATTATCCTATCACTGACAGCATTGTACTTCAGGATAGATCTTGAAACATTCTTTGTGATGATGAATACTATGCCATTCTTCTTCAATTTGTCATTCCCAGTACAGTAGATCATTGGTTATTTGATTCAACATGGCCAAAACAGGTCCATTTCAGCTCACTAATGTGTGGGATATCAATCTTTATGTGTTACATTTCATTTTTGACAACTTTCAATTTTCCTAGCTTCATACTTTGTAAATTCTGTGTTCCAGTTATTAATGAATGTTTGCAGCTCTTTCTTCTCATTTGAGTTGTGCTATGTCACCAAATGGAGGTCCCAAAAGCTCTATTTTATTCATATCATTAAGGTTGGTTCTACTCTGATGATTCAGATATTTCCCAGTGGTATTTTGACCAGAGGGGGTCATCTTCTCTCACTATATCAGACAATGTTTCAGGGATATTCATAAAGTTTTCCAGTAATATATCAGATACTGTTTCACTGCTATTCATAAGGTTTTCCCAGGCCAGTTCTTTGAGAAGTGGATGGCCTCTTCCTTTTTCCAAGTCTGTCTGTCTGGAACTTCCACTGAAACCTGTCCATCACGGGCAACCCTGGCATTTGAAACACTGGTGGCACAGCCTTCAGCCTCACAGCAACACACAAGCCACCACAGTAAAACAAACTGACAGACAAATTTGTCTCCCTCAGCTGTTCCAAAACTATGCCACCACTTCCTGGCCTTCCCCTTATCTGTTCTTGCCCTGGCTTCCTGCTTCCTGCTTGCGGTAGGGCCTATCTCCCCCCCCCCCCCATCTTTATCCAGCTGTCTCCCCAGAAAATGATGAAAGAAATACTTATGTCATTTTTTTTCCCTATGAATTTAGGAAAACCATCATCAATTGAGTTTAGGTGAAGACCATCTGTGATCAGCTCTTATTTTCCCGCTGTAAAGGTTGAAGTCTATATAGATCAGTGTCTTGATGGTTTGTGCAAATGGTTACCATATTTGGCTACAAACTGAAAGCTTAGAGGTTCAAGCCTATGCAGAGAAACCTTGGAAGAAAGGCCTGTGAACTTCTGAAAATCAGCCCTTGAAAACTCTACTGAATACAGTTCTACTCTGACGCACATGGGCTGCATGCGTTGGAGTCAACTTGAGGGCAAGTATGGTATCTTGAACTTTAGAATTCATGTGAATCACCCTGAGATCTTATTAAAATGCAGATTCTGATTCAGTAACTCTAGAGTGGGGCCTGAAGGTTTGCATTTCTAAGCTCCCAGGTGATGCCCATTCTGTGAGTTGCAAGGATATAGAGTATTTGTCTCAATTTCTGTTCTATCTCTGCCTTTAACTTGCCCTTTGGCCTTCATACATTATTTCTTTTTAGATCTCAGCTTCCTTCCCTGTAAAAGAAAGGAATTAAATTTTACCAGCATAGTGCCTAAGGCACTTGACTGCTAACCGGTAGGTTGGTGGTTCAAACCCACCAGCCACTCCTCGGAAGGAAGGTTGGACAATCTACTTCCGTAGTGATGCTGTTGTTGTTATTTGCCATTGAGTCGGACCTGACTCATAGCGACCCCTCCTTGGGTTTCCGAGGCAGTATCACTATGGAAGTAGATTGCCCAGTCTTCCTTTCGAGGAGTGGCTGGTGGGTTTGAACCACCAGCCTTCTGGTTAGCAGTCAAATGCTTTAGGCACCATGCTACCAGAGCTCGGAAACCTAAGGAGGGATCGCTATGAGTCAGGTCCCAATCGAGGGCACATAACTTTAACAACAAGTCCTGTGAAGGACATTTGTTATCTTTGCTACTTAGCATACATTACCTTTTCCTTACAGCACTTAGATTTCCTTTTTGGGAATTTATTCCCCTCTTTTGTGTGTGACTGTGACGGGCAGATAAGTCCTGGGTCCTCCTTCCTACAGTAGTAGCCAAAGGAGATCCTACAGACTCACTTTCTAGATCCTAGAGGCACAGCCCAGGTAAAGCAAAAGGCTGGATAGGAGCTAAGTTTGGTCAATTGGTTTTTCTCTCTTCTAGAACATTGGCCCTTGAATAAAGTGAAACAGGCAGAAGAACTGTTGGATTTCATCAATTCCAACTGTGGGGTCTGCAACCTTCTGGAGCCTCCTTGTCTGACTTAAGCTTGGTTCTCTAGCCTTTCTTTCAATCTTGTGAGCAGCCCCATGGATTTCCAGAATATTCTCTTTTATTTCTTACGTTATTCAGAGTCCATTTCCATTGAATGAGACCAGGGAAGAATAAAGTCCTCTAAGGAGCTCTGATAGTGTAATGCCTAAGGCATTTCACTGCTAACCAGAAGGCTGGTGGTTCAAACCTACCAGCCACTTCTTGGAAGGAAGACTGGGCAATCTACTTCCATAGTGATACTGCCTTGGAAACTCAAGGAGAGGTTGGTATGAGTTGGATCTGACTCGATGACAGTGAGTTTTTTTTTTTTTTGGTCCTCTGACTGGAGCACCCAACAATTCAATCTTAAGCAGCTTGTTGATGTTTATGATGATAATAATAATAATAAACAAAAAGAAAACCTCAAACAAACACCAAACCTGTTGCCTTTGACTCAATTCCAAGTCTTGGTGACATCAAGTGTTATAGAGTAGAATTTTTCTATAGGGATTTCTTTGCTGTAATCTTTATGGAAGCAGAATTACTTTTGTGGGTTTAAATCTCCAACCTTTGGGCTAGCAGCCAGTCACAAACTACTTGCATCTTCTAGGATCCTCTTATTAATCTGATTGTAATTCCCCATAAAGAAGGCAAAAGGCATAGAAGTATTTTCCTTACAGAAGACCATTTTTTAAAATAATTTTAATTGTAATTTGGGTGAAAGTTTACAAAGCAAAATTCATTTTTCATACAGCAGTTCATACACATTTTGTCTCGTGACATTGACTGCAATTCCTCACAATGTAATAGTTCTCTTCCCACTTCCTCCCCATAGTTACCTCTTCCCTGTGTCCTTCCCTCCCATGCACTACTGCCTCCCCCAGTTGTCTCCCTGTGCTAATGCTGCCTTTCTGTTCTCCCATGATTGATCACTCCAAGTAGTGTATCTACCTGATGTAAATGCCTGTCTATTATTTGGCTGGAAGCCATAGGAGTGAGTTCAATTCCAGACCTGAAGGGCAGCTAAGGGCCATAGTCTCAAAGGTCTCACCAGGTTCTCTCAGATCAGTAAACCTGGTCTTTTAAAAATGATTTTGGGTTAAGTTCCACGTTGTTCTCCCACTCTATCCAGGATCCCCTGAACCAATCCTCCTCTGAGTGGTTGACAATGGGCACTATCTAGTTCTTCTGGAAGGAAGACCAATTATGCAGGTATCTTGGGCATTGAGTTGCTGGTTAGGGAGTGGTACTGGTGAGGGATGTAGATTATTCCCCAGCAACCTGGTCATTGCAGTACTGTAAAATAGGTTATTTTCTTTGAGAACCAGTGGTGACTGAACTGCAACCTGTGCTTCAGAAGCAAGCAGTGGAGGCTCTTCCTGATGAGCCTTCTTGGACCTACTTACACTTGGAAATGCAAGGGATGGTTTACACCCTATTTCCTTTGACCCTCACCAACTAGTGTATGGAGTTCTCTTGAGGACCCCCAGAGTTTCTTTCCAAAACTGAGCATAGTAGCTAAAAAAGGGAGAGAAGATTCTGGAGCGTGAGACCATTACAAAGTAGTAAGAGAACTGATAGCTTAGCCACCCTGAATTTTAGTTTGAGAAATGAAGACACTTGACAGCTTGTCTTCATTACTAAGATTGTAATAAGAACAGGAAATGCCATGTATATATATGTCACTCTTTTCTAGCTTGTGTTGGAGCAGCAGCTCGTTAACTAATTTAGGCCACTCTTCTCCTGGTGCAAAAAGGGCAAAGAGGCCACATGTACTGACCTCCTCTAATCCCACAAGAGGAAGACAGGATTACCAGCAGTAACCCAAGGCCTATTACTGCAAGGTCAGACATGCTGCCTCCCTCCAGCTGTTTCTCCAACCGTTCCTCCCAAAGCACCCACCACCTCTCTCCTGGGTTCAATAATTCACTGCAGTGGCCACACAGAGCTCACAGATTATGGGGTTTATTAGGGAAGCACCATAGGCTACAATTCTAGTTCAGGAAAAATGCTCAGTCTCTCTCCCAGCCCACCGTCCCTCGGCCAACAGTCTCTCACAGTCTCTTTCCCTGCAGTGCTGGTCCCTAGGTGTCTCACTCAGCAATGCGTGTCTCTTGCGCCTCTTTCCCAGTAGCACGTGTCTCTTTCCAGGGTGCGCATCTCTTTCAGCGGCACATCTTCCTCAACCAGCAGTCTGAGAGAGTTCTGCCTCTAGGAGGCCTCCTTTTGAGCCCAGCAGGGTGGTCAGACTAGACAATTATGGCATCAGAACTCTAAGCACCTGAGAGAGAGTGGGCACCTCCCAGAACATTGTTTTGTGCCACTCCCAACAGAAATACTCCAGGTGGACACCTTCAGCAATCAGGAGCTCCTCAGTTGCTCATAGCAAATCCCACCTTGGAGTTTACAAAGACTTATGGGTAGAAAAGCCACACTGAGTAATTTACTACACCACACCTGGTCTAGGGCTTTAGCTGCTGTAACATTTTCCTGTTGTTTGTAAAAGGCTGCATGGAATGGTCTTGCCATTCATTTGTTCATTCTTCACCTTCTTGTCCTTATCCTATATTGGGGCCTTAAGAGCCAATAAATAATACTCTAGTATAGCCTCTCAAAGAAAAAAAACCTGTTTACATTATTGCAATGACCAAATTGCTGGGGAAAAAAAAACAACTATGTCCTCACCAGTACCATCATCTAACCCATTTCCAAATAGGCTATTTTGTTTAATGCACTTTATTGAAATATAATTTATGTAAAGTGAAATACACAAAAGTAAAGTGGCATGGGCCAATGCATTTTTTTTTTTTTTGCAGTGTTGCAGTGTTCCCTCTCCTCCTCTCCCACCCCTAGTAACCAACAAAGAAAGTTTCCTTCCACATATAGACTTTTCCTCGAGTCTTTACCATAAGGAACTAATACTATATTTGTCCTTCTGTGATTGACTTCTTTCACTCAGCATACTGTCCTCCAAGTTCATCCATGTTATGCAGTGTTTTGCAGATTCTACATTATTCTTTAGTGTTGCATAGTATTCCATTGTGTACCATAAGATGTACCATAGTTTGGCTATCCATTCTTCTGTTGATGGGCACTTAGGTTGTTTCCGTCTTTTGGCTGTTGTAAATAGTGCTGCAATGAACATGGGTGTGCATATATCTGTTCTTGTCCTGGCTCTCACTTCTTTAGGATTATATACCTAGTAATGAGATTACTGGGTCAAATGGAATTAGAAATATCCAGCTTCTTAAAGAATCACCATACTGTTTTCCAAAGTGTTTGTATCATTTTACAGTTCACCAGCAGTATATGAGAGTCCAATTTCTCCACATCATCACCAGCATTTGTTATTTTCTGTCTTGTTGAACTTTGCCATTAATGCTGGGGGCCAAATAGGCTTTTATAAACAGGAAATGATTCAGCAGCTGAAGCTGTAGACTGGGAGAAGAGTGGCCTAAATTAGCTAAGGAGTTGCTGGCTGCTTGTTAATAATATCCCTCAATTATCATTAAGAAGGTGCACTGGTGGTGTAGTGGTTAAGGAATTTGGCTGGTAACCAAAGGTCCATGGTTCAAACTCATGAGCTGCTCTATTGAAGAAAGATGAGGCAGCCTGCTTTTGTAAAGATTTACAGTCTTGGAAACTAATGGGGGTCACTATGAGTTGGAATCAACTTGATGGGAGTTTGGTTTTGGTTTTTGGATTTTCACTGAGAGGAGCTCTAATGACTCAGAAGTTAAGCATTTGGCTACTAACCCAAAAGATCTGTGGTTCAAACCCACTAGTTGCTCTGTGGGAGAAAGATGAGGCAGTCCGCCTTCATAAAGATTTATAGCCTTGGAAACTCTATGAGCAAATTCTGCTCTGCTCTGTAAGTCATTATGAATTGGAATCAAATTGATGGCAGTGGGCTTGGTTTCTTTGTTTTCATTTTCAATGAAGGAGCCCTGGTAGTTTGGTGGTTAAGTGTTCAGCTGCTAACTAGAAGGTTAGTAGTTCAAACTCACCAGCTACTCCACAGGAGAAAGATGTGGCAGTCTACTTCCATAAAGATTTACAGCATTGGAAGCTTTATGGGGCAGTTCTACTCTGTCCTACAGTATTGCTATGAGCTGAACAGTGACAGATTTGGTATTGGTTATTCCCACTGAGAGGTCCTTAGATGGTGCAAGTGGTTTGTGATTGGCTGCTAGCTCAAAGGTTGGTAGTTTGAACCCAACCAGTGACACCATGGAAGACAAGTCTGACAATCCGTTTCTGTAAAGATTATAGCCAAGAAAACCCTATGGAGCAGTTCTACTCTGTAATACATGGGGTCATCATGAATTGTAATTGACTCAAGAGCTACTAACAATGACAGCAGTTTTCATTGAGTCCTGGTGAATCAGAAAGACAAAGATCACATTTCAGCTTAATTGAAAAAACTGTGCTGAATTATGTGGCTTAGACCACAGGCCAATGGGCTTTCCAGAAATTCGCTTCTAATTCCAGCCTGACGGTAAGGCCCATTACCATCAAGAGATAGCACTGATTTTGCTGAAATTCCTCCGGGAGAAGAGTAGAAAGTGTCTACTCTGCAAAGATAAGGGAGAATGACGTTAGTTTGAGTCTGAGTTGAAGTATACTAGGGATGCTGTTGTGAATAAAAACCCAATTTTATTTTCAGTGACAAATCCAATAATTCCTTTTCCTTTTTTTTCAATAATCTTTTCACTATTAAATTGACCTTCCTAGACAGTTTTTTCCTACTCTTGTTAGCCTCAATATTTCTTGCTGTTCCCTCATAGTGCAAGTCCCAAAAGCACAAAACTATTATCTACCCTGAATATAGTGTTACTAAAATTTCTAACTTTAAATGCACATAGCCAGCATGAATGCTGAGGCCTTATTGGCCATTTACCTTATGCAGTAGGACAATATACAGAACCATTTACTGAGGAAAGATCTTGTTTCTGCTCGGCAGGTGCTTTCTTGGAAGAGAATAGGACGTCTTTTCAGGTTTACTATTTCTCAGGCTATTTTGTTTTCACAGTATAATGTCAAGTCTTCTTCTTCAGTAGATTGTTGAAGATTATAGATCTGCCTGGTCTATCTATACTCAGGTTCCACTTCTTTAAAGTGTTAAAAAGCAAAGATGTCATTTAATTTTTTTATAATTGTGGTAAATATATATTTGCCATTTCAACAGTCATTTCACAGGTACAGTTCAGTGAAAAGATATCACTCTGATGATGAAGGTGCATCTTAATCAAGTCATGGTTTTTTCAATTGCCTCATATGCATGAGAAAACTGGACAACAGAAAAGGAATATCAAGGAATTTGTGCATTTGAACTGTGGTGTTAGGAAAGAATATTGAGTATACCTGTGGACTGCCAGAAGAATGAACAAATCAGCCTTGGAAGATGTGCAGCAGAATGCTCCTTAGAAGTGAGAATGGCAAGACTTTCTCTTTGGAGAAGGACATGAAGTTTGGTAAACTAGAGGGCCAAGTGAGATGGTGCAAAAACGACAAGGAGGCCACATGTTCTGACCTCCTCTAACCCTACAAGGGGAAGGCAGGATTACCAGCAGTAACCCAAGGCCTATT
>NW_006922010.1:1399291-1459658 GCF_000298275.1 Orycteropus afer afer | reverse complement strand
AGCCAATCACATCATCAGAACTCTAAGCACGTGAGAGAGAGTGGGCACCTCCCAGAACATTGTATTGTGCCACTCCCAACAGAAATAACCCAGGTGGATAGCTTCAGCAATCAGGGGCTGCTCAGTTGCTCATACAAAATCCCACCTTGGAGTTGACAAAGACTTACGGATAGAAAAGCCACACTAAGTAATTTACTACACTGCAGATGGCTTCACACAATAGCTACAACAATGAATTCAAACATACCAACAATTGTGGGGAAGGTGCAGGACTAGGGAGTGTTTCATTCTGTTATGCATGAAGTTGTCATAAATTGGTTCCTATTCAATGAAGCAACAGCAACAGGTTCCTGCTAGAGATCATGACCTTGAATTCTGTTGTTCAGTTCTTATGGAAAGCTCAAACATGAGAATAAAACTTGGAGGATTGTTGGAAGGCTATCAATTCCATGAACTCAAAACCCCATTGTTGTTAATCAATTCTGACTCATGGCAACCCTTTAAGACAGAGTGGAGGAACTACCTTCTCAGATTTCCAAGGCTGTAATCTTTACAAAAACAGACTGCCATAACTTTTTCCCAAGAGCAGCTGGTTGATTAGAACTGCTGACCTTTTTGGATGACAGCCAAGTGCTTCACCACTGCACCACAAGACCTCCTTATAAATTCCTCTGCGCAGTGTCAAATTTATCCCCAGGTCAGAACAGACCATCAGAGAATCATACACTTGGGTCACATTTCTTTAGTTTCCCATAGACTACTTTTAGTGATCTGGGCTTTGGGCTTAAATAGTGAGAATGATAAAAGAAGCCTATAAAAGTTGCTATGGTACTTTTTGAAGGGACATTGACAAGGGTTTTGTCAAGTATATCATACCCCTTTATGAGGATCCATAGAAGAAATTTCTTTCAGACTTAAATATTAGGAAGATTTACATTTCTTCTGAACAAATAGAATTTAAAAAATTTTATATGCATAATGATTCTTATAATAAATAATATTTTCCTTTATCTCTGACTGTAGTGACACTTAGAAGTAGATTTGGGACATTTGGCATTTGCATATGACATTCTGATGTCCATTTCTTCTTGTTCTTCTTTTTCTTTTTTGTATGTTTATTTTACTTTTAGTTCCAATAATATTTTACTCCTGTTATTCTTTTATCTCTAATCCCTTTATCTATGTTCTTTTTCATCCAAATTTTTATATTTCATAAGCTGCTTCAAACTGTCTTTTAACCTTTTTTGAACACTGTGGGACATAAAGTGGTCACTTATTTTTTTCTGCCTCTGGGGTTTAGTGGGAAACTGTTATCCCACATTTAGTGCATACTTCCTTCTTGTGGGGGACTGTATAACTGCACAAATCTGAAGAAGCAGTCCTCATCCCATCAACCTCAGCACCAGAGACCCCTTGGGAAATTGTATAAAAATTCCCAGTCATTGTATAAAAAATCCTTTTTACCTCAAGTTTTTTTTTTTTTTTTTCCATTTCATTCAAAATGACCTCCATTACTGAAAACACATGGTTTCAACAAAAAAATTAAGAGCAGAAAATAATTTTGTCTTGAAAGGGTTGAGGATGAGAAAATATAAGTAAATTAATTAATTAAAAAACCAAAAATTATTGTTTTTCTCATAGAGGAGAATATTCTTATCACTTGCCCACATGGTAATTTCTGTCCCTTAGGGCTCTGTCCTGGTTTTACATTTGTCCTTATTTAGTCCACTCTTCTCCTTAAGTCACCTCCTCTACACTTCCAGCTTCCAGTCCAGTGGATGGCTTAGACCTCATGGATGAGACCGTCTCTAGATCTGATTTCAGTTCTGTGTCACAAACTCATAGGTTATGCCACTCACAAGCTCCCCTTCAATGGTTTATTAAGGGACAAAGAGAGCAGTCCTATCATATTTGGTACTGAGATGCCTAAGAGAAGCAGGAGATTAATCCTTATTGGGGAGGGGTGGGGAGGAGATGATTCCATGTCTTGGTACAGGAAAATCCAAGAATATTCTGTGATTGCTGGAAAAAATGTACTTTCAAAGGTTTCAGGTCAAAATACTGAAAAGCCAAAATAATCAGCTTATAGGAAAAAATTATAGTTATTTGAGTATCAAAAAACTATGTTTATTTGGAGAAAGTTGTATTTATGTAAGGTTAAGCGTTCAGAATTGTATTTAAAATATAAATATTAATATAATGTACACAAAATTAGTTATAATACAAAAGAAGGGGTGAATATAAGAAAGCATATTTAAGTTTAATTGTTGTTGTTGCTGTTATGTGCCATAGAGCCAGATCTGACTTATAATGACCCCTCCTTGGGTTTCCGAAGTGGTACACTATGGAAGTAGATTGCCCAACCTTTTAATTAATTTATTTTATTTTATTTAAGTTAAATTAATTAATTAATTTTAATAATCAGGGAAGTACTATATAATACACATGGATATTTTGTGTCTTCTATTAAGTGTATATCTATTCTTACAGAGTAAGAGATGTGCTAACAGTGAAAGTGCATTCCCAAATTGTCCTGGGAAAAATAGTTGGAATGACTAAGAAAAGTAGTTGGAACAATTAAGAACACGAATAACTAGTCAACACCTTTTGTCTCAGAAGCCCTAGTGGCACAGTAGTTAAAGCACTTAGCTGCTAACCAAAAAGTTGGTATTTCAAACCCACTGCTAACCAGAAGGCTCATGGTTCAAACCCACCAGCCACTCCTTGGAAGGAAGGTTGAGCAATCTACTTCTGTAGTGATACTGCCTCAGAAACCCAAGGAGGGTTTGCTATGAGTTGGGTCCGATTGGACGGCACATAATAACAACAACAGCTGCTCCATGAAAGAAAGATGTGGCATTCTGCTTCCGTAAAGATTTATAGCCTTGGAAATCTAGTGGGCCAGTTCTACTCTGTCCTATAAGATTGCTGTGAATTGGAATCAACTAAATGGCAGTGTTTTCTCTTTTTTTGTACCTGTTGTCTCACATAAAAATGATACAGAAAAGGGCTCCAAGGTAAAAATGACACAGTGATCAGCTATAGTAACAAAGCTGAGAGAGAGCTTCACAGTGTGTAGGTAAGGTTGTTAGTTTTCAGATGATGTAAGGAAAAGAAGTAACTGCACAGACTCAATTTCTCATCTCTTCAGAAATGGAACCCTTGGATGGCCATACTAATCATAACAATGTTGTAATTAGGAATACAAGTTTTTCTAATAATCTAACAAGACAGGTCAGTATATTATAATGATAAGCCAAAGGTTCATGCTGACCAAGTGAAACATAAAGAGTGTGTTGCATTATTTCAAGAAGAGATATTAAATCCTGTGTGAAAAGTGCAATCGTGGACTCTTATTAAGTTAATAAGGGAATTTTAACTTTTTAAAAAATAGCTTAACTAGATCCCATGTCAAATGAAAACGAAAATCAGTGTTGTCAATAACACAAAACTTTCAAACTCAACTAATTAGTTGAGTTTTTGGGGTGAGGGTGGATCTGATAATTTTAATTCATGTCATTAGCACTAAAATTATTTATAGCTTAAGTTTAATAAGAAGTTTTATAGTCCTTGTGTGTTTTATAAAGATTTTGGCTATTCAACTTGCTTAAAGCATTTATGAGAATATGACAGACACAATACATTTTGTGATTGTAATGAAATGTTTAGGAGAGTTTGAGTAAAAATATTTATATTCAATATTTGAGCGTCCAAGAAAGCTTAACTTGTTAAATCACAAGCATTGATTTATTATTTGTATAAGTAAAATGTAAATTTTGAGGACCATTCATGGCTTAATATTTAAAGGGGTGTTAATTGTGTTACAGATTTATAAATGTTATATACTGGGTATTGAACAACAATAGTAATGGAGGTTTGTCTCCATGGACAAAAACCCATTGGCTGTGGAAGACTCTCTGTGTTGTGATGTTTTAAGGCATAGTTCCTGCTCTCAACTTTATTTCAAATTTGTTGGGCCCATAGAACAATCTTCAGTAACTGATGTAGAGTTTAGGTGTAGTGAGAGTTCGAATTGGAGTCAAGCATGATAGACACTGGGATGATGCAAAACTGTGCTGAATGCTGTTTTAGGCAACTGGACCTTTCACTGTGTTTAGCAATGAGCTCTTGAGTGATTGGTGAAGAGGCATTTTAAAGACACAGAAGTGGACCAGAGGACAAAGGGACATAATCTAATGATGTGTCAGAGTCTGCAATTGCTTGTCAGGGGAGTTCAGAAGGAGACTTCAGCATTCTTGCTTTTGTTTTGACAGATGACATCTTGAAGAATAGGCCTAACATTTGCTACTTAGGTTGAATAATAACTGTGAGAATATCACGTTTTTAAAATATTCTATTGCTTTTCACTGTTGTTTAAGATCTTTCTATGGCTATATTCCTTTTGTATTACCTCCTGGATTCTTACAGTTCTAGAATCCCCAGGAAAATCATAGTTACTGCAAAAGAAACAGAATTTGTATCAAGTTACAACAACAACTCAGTGTTTTGATTAAATGTAAGGTGTCTTTGAAAGGAAAACCTAGTTGTGATTAAGGGAAGCAGCTTCCTTGGATAGAAATTGTAAGTAATTGAAATTGTGAGTAATGGCCACAGCCTCATGAGTAGGGCCTGGAGAATAATAGGATTCACTGTGTATGAAGCACACCATCTCCTTTATCTGCAGAAATACTTGTAGGGGAGAGATCATGCTAGTAAGTTAATGCTTTATTGCCTGAGTTTGCACATCTTATTTTCTCTGCAGTGAAGGCATTATTGATTATAAAGTAGCCTCCCCCCTTACCCACCCCCAGCTAGTATACAGAGTATGACAATGAATATAAAACTATCCTACTTCAGATAGAAGTTCAACAACCCAGATTATGGGATTTTCCTATTAAAGGAACTTAACATTTGGATGGGACTTGGAGTAAAATCATCACCCTTCAAACCTTGCAATTACCATCTAATAACATTTATTGAATGCCTATGACAATAGAATTCTTGGGTGGTATAAACATGTTTGGCTGTTAACTGAAAGATGAGTGATTTGAATTCACCCAGAGATGCCTCAGAAGAAAGCCCTGGGAATCAATTTCTGAAAAATAAGCCATAAAAACTCTATGGTGCACAGTTATACTCTGACACACGTGGGGTTGACATGAGTTGGAATTTACTTGACAACAACTGGTTTGGTTACGACAATAGAAACTTACGTTTATATAAAGAATGTACCTCAACAACTCCCCTCTGAAGGTTGAGAACACTAACTGAGGACCCTGACACTAGAGAAATTAAGAGACTCCCAGCTAATGGGTGGCAGAGATATCTGCAATGAATAAGTCATTGGGTGTGCAAAATTTTATCATGTGATCTCCAGCCTCATGTCTATCACCAGGGCCATATTTGCCTTCATCTTTGTTTCTAACTTTCGCATTCCAATTATCAGTACTTATCAAGGCATCTTGATTGCATATTTGATCAATCTTAGACACAGAAGTTGGTTAGTCTTCAATTTCTTCATCTCTGGCTTTAGTAATTGGTGCGTTAATTTAAATAATAGTCATATTAGCTCCTCTTCTTTGTGTGCATATAGATATTATCTTATCACTGGCACAATTGTATGTAGTTCAGGATTGATCTTGAAAAGTTCTTTTTGACCATGAATGTGACACCATTCCTCTTAAATTTGTCATTCTCAGCCTAGTAGATCATACGATTGTCTAATTCAAAATGGCCAACATCAGTTCATTTCAGCTCACTAATGCCTAAGATGATGATTTTTATTCATTTCATTTAATTTTTCACACTTCCAATTTTTCTAGATTCATACTTCATAAATTTCATGTTCTGATTATTAATGGATGTTTGCATCTGTTTCTTTTCAAGCCACCACAGTATGACAAACTAACAGACAAACTAACAGATGGATTCATAGACCAGGCAAAGTGGTTTTAACAATGATAAAAATAGTAATAAAACGGCACCAATAATATATACACTGATGAGAAGCCGATAGTATAGTTGGGCAGACGAAGGCATACCTGGGTGGTACAAATGGTTAAGTGCTCAAGTATTAACTGGAAGGTTGGCAATTCACACTTATCCAGAAGCACCTGAGATGAAAGCCCTGGTGATCTAATTATGTAAGGTCACAGCCATGAAAACCTTACGGAGCACAGTTGTATCTGAAACACGTAGGATCACCAAAGTGGATTTGACAGTAAGTGGTTTGTTTGTTTGTTTGTTTTGGGTCTGGGTTAATCAAACTTTTTTTTTTTTTTTTTTTAAGTAGTTGGTAACAGCAATTTAGTGAAGCAAAAGGTTGTTTAAATTTTTTTGAATTGTGATTTGGGTGAAAGTTTACAGAGCAAATTTGTTTTCTATACAACAGTTCATAGACATTTTGGTTCATGACATTGATTGCAATAACAGCTTTCTTCTCACTTCCTCCCTGTGGTTGCCTTTTCCCTGTGTCCTCCTTTCTTAGGCATTCCTGCCCTCTGAGCTATCTCCCTGTGCAATTACTGCCTTTCTGTTCATGGTTGATTGTTCTAAGGAGGGTACCTATCTGGTGTAAATGTTCACCTTATATACCTGTCTATTGTTTGGCTGGAAGTCACAGGAGTGAGTTCACTTCTAGGCCTGAGGGGTGACTAGGGGCCATAGTCTTGGGGGTTTCACCAGTTTCTATTAGACCAGTAAGCCAGTTCTTTTTTACAATTTTGAATTTTGTTCCACATTTTTCTCCCACTCTATCCAGGATCTCCTGTACTGATCCCTTGCTGAGTGGTTGACAGTAGTAGACAGATACCATCTGGTTTTTCTTGTCTCGTGGTCATGTAGGCTGAGATTCATATGTTCTGCTAGTCTCTTGGTGGGCTAACTATTTCCAATATATATGGATATTCTTGTAGCACAAACAAATATATATGTAGAAATATCATATGCCAAACTTATATACGGCCCTATGGGTTGGCCTCGGTCCTAAGGCAGTCACCTGCCACACACTGTGCTGGTGGTTCGAGCCCACCAGCCTTTCCCCACCACATAGCCAGGCCCTCTCTTTAGGAGCTTTCTGGTAGCGTAGTGCCTAAGGCACTTGACTGCTAACCAGAAGTCTGGCAGTTCAAACCCACCAGCCACTCCTCAGAAAGAAGGTTGGGCAATCTTACTTCTGTAGTGATACTGTCTCGGAAATCCAAGGAGTGGTTACTGTGGGTCGGGGCCGACTCAATGGCACATAACAACAACAGCAAACTTACATATATATATAGTCAAGGGTGTCTTCCCTTCTACCTACCCATACCTGTTCATGTTGCCTGTGTTTTGGTTCTCTAGGGCTGCTCTAACAGAGGATACCACAAATGGGTGGTCTTAACAAACAGGGATTTATTCTGTTACAGTTTAGGAAGCTAGAAGTCCAAGTTCAAAGTGCTGGGTGAAAGCCCCTTGACCTTGGGCTTCAGCTCTCTCTCATTCTCCTGGCCCACTGGAGCTAGAGGTGTCTCTTCACTTTAGGCAGCTGCTGGCTGCTGAGGCTGACAAACCCAAAGTCTACAAATAAAATGACATAGTCCCAATATTACCAAACAACATAGCAGGCCAATAGTTCAAGTACAGAGACAGTCCAAACACCAGCAGGAAATGAGGTAGGTGGCTAAATGAAGACTCAGTTACGTGCAGGGTCCAAGCATGCAAAACAAAACAAAACAAACAAAAAAAAAACAAAACCGCAGAGACCTCTCTCAAAATTTCACCCTATATACTGGAAGCAGACCACATCTCTAAAGTAGTTACTCAGCTGCTCCAGTAGATTCCACCATGGAGCTAATTACCAACCTCACCATGGGCTATAACTACATTCAGCTGCCCAACCACTCAAAACCAGGCCCAGCCAAATTGATACATAACCTTAACTGTCACAGCCTGTCTACCTATGTATTCACCCACAGATCAATGTTTGTTATTACTGTAATGCAGTACTGTGCAGGAGATCAAACATATTTAACAACTATAGAAAGAAGAAAAAGAAACTCTTCATGAAAACAAAGTTTTAAATTTTCCAGCATTTCTGCTCCTTAAAATTACTCATAAAAAGATTATCTAATACATGGAAATGAATAGTTCAAATGACTAATGGACCACATGGACCTCAGTTTCCTCGACTCTGAGTGGTTCCCGGCTGCCACTACTGACCACTCTGAAAGGGTTAACAATAGAAGGTCCTGGATAGATTGGGAGAAAAATGTGGAAAAAACCCTCAAAATCAAAACATAAACAAAAAACAGGCTTAATGCTCTGAGAGTCTGGTGGAACCCCTGATACTGTGGCCCTTAGTTGCTCTTCAAGCCTGGAAGTGAGTTCATCCCACTGGCTCAACTTTCAGCCAAGCAATAGGCCTGTAAGAGGAACAATAACACCAGAGGTGTCTGCACTCAGAACAGTTGGCCAAACAATATTCAAAGAGCAGCTTTTGTCCAAGAATAAGGCTCAGAAGGCAGGAAGGGATAGGAAACGAGGAGGAATAGAATGAGAAACACAGAGAGATAGTGGGAAGAGTGCTGTTACATCGTGGGAATTATAATCAGTGTCACGGAAAAAACCATGTATGAATTGTTGAATGGAAAACCAATTTGCTTTGCAAACATTCACTCAAATTACAATAAAAAGTGAAAAAAAGGAAACTTCATAACAACCTGTGAGGTAAGTGCTACTATTCTCCCTATTTTATGGATGAGGAACTCAAGTATGACAAGTAACATAACCAGGCCAAGGTCATATAGCAAATGCCAGACCTGGAATTCAAACCAGGCACTCTGAACTCTGAACCCAGGGATTGTACTCTGAAATGATAGGCTCATTGACTGCTGAATAAAGAAAAAAGTAGTTATTGAGTAACAAAGTGGACGTTGACAACAGCAGTGAGTAACAAATGGACAATAAAAGGATTTTTGCTTAGCACTAGTGCATCTTTCAAAAAAAAAAAAAAAAAGGCAACACTTAAATGCTCAGTTGCTAACTAAAAGGTTAGAGTGTGAACCCATCCAGCAGCTCTGCAGGAAAAAGATGTAGCTATCTGCTTCTTGTAAAGATTATCAAAACCAAAAAAAACTCACTGCCATCAAGTTGATTCTGACTCACAGTGACACCCACTGGGTTTCTGAGGTGGTAAATCTTTATGGAAGTAGATTATCCTGTCTTCCTTCTGAGGAATGGCTGGTGAGTTTGAACCATCAACTTTCTGGTTAGCAGTCAAATGCCTTAGGTACTGCGCTGCCTAGAAAATCCTATGGGGATTTTCACTCTGTCACACGAGGCCCCTGTGAGTTGAGATCATCTTGACAGCACACAACAATGATAGAAAAATAGAAAAAGAATAGCAATGAACAATTCATAGTATAAAATATTCAAAGAGCAATAAACATATGAAAAGATGTTTAGCCCCACTAGTAATGATGAGAATGTAAATAAAACAAGTTATCATTTCTCATTTATAAGACTGATAAATATTGAAAAGATTGGTGATATTTATTGTGAGCAAGGATGTGAGGAGATATAATGTTGGTTGGAATGATTGTAGAAGTTAAAGTGTTTTGGTGGCTGTTTTATAAATTTCTTTCAAAATTTAAATTGTGCTCATGGTTGACTCAGGATTCCAATTCTAGACACTTTACAAAAATCCTTGTGCATGCCCATAAAGATGTATGTAGATATAAGGGCATTTGTTGCTATGGTTAGATGCTGTGAGTTGATTCTGACTCATAGAAACCCTGTGTGACAGAGTAGAACTGCCCCATAAGGTTTCCTAAGGTGTAATCTTTATAGGAGCCAATTGCCAGGTCTTTCTTATGTAATGCTGCTGGGTGGTTTTGACTCTTCAACCTATCAGTTAGTAGCTGAGCACTTAACTGTTGCACCATCAGGGCTCCTTCCATATGTTTGTTGTTGTTAGGTGTCATCAAAGGATTCAACTCATAATGACTCTGTGTACACAGAATGATATGCCTGGTCCTGTGCCATCTTCACAATCATTGCTATGTTTGAGCCCATTGTTGTAGCCACTTTGTCAATCCATCTCATTGAAGGTCTTCCTCTTTTTTTGCTGACTCTCTACTTTGTTAAGCATGATATCCTTCTCCAGGAACTGGTTCTTCCTGATAACGTGAAAAGAACAATGTGAGCTCTGGTCGCATAGTGCCTAAGGCACTTGACTGCTAACCAGAAGGCTGGTGGTTCAAACCCACCAGCCACTTCTTGGAAGGAAGGTCGGGCAATCTACTTTGATCGTGATACCACCTCGGAAACCCAAAGAGGGGTCGCTATGAGTCGGGTCTGACTCGACAGCACCATAACAACAACAACAACAATGTATGTGTGGCAAAGTCTTGCCACCCTCACTTCTATGGAGCATTCCAGTGGTACTTCTTCCAAAAGACAGATTTGTTCCTTCTTCCTTCCAGCAGTCTATGGTTTATTCAATATTCAATATTCTCCCACAACACCATCATTGAAATGCATGAAGTCTTCTTCCGTGTTCCTTGTTCATTGTCCAGTTTTCAGATGCATATGAAGAGATTAAAAATACCATGGGTTGGTCAGGCACACCTTAGTGCTCAAAGTGACCTTGTTTACTTTTTAACACGTTAAAGAAGTCTTTTGCAGCAGATTTGCCCAACGCAATACACTGTTTGATTTCTTGACTGCTGCTTCCATAGGTGTTGACTACTGATTCAAGTAAATTAAATCCTTGACAATTTCCATACTTTCTGCATTTATCATAGTGTTGCTTATTGGTCCAGTTATGAGGATTTTTTTTTTTAATGTTGAGATGTAATCCATACCAAAGGCTGTATAGTCTTTGATCTTCATCAAGAAATGCTTAAGTCTTCTTTGCTTTCAGCAAGCAAGGTTGTGTCATCTGCATATTGCAGGTTGTTAATTAGTCTTCTTCCAATCCTGATGTTGTGTTCTTCATACAGTCCAGCTTCTCAGATTATTTGCTCAGCATACAGATTGAATTAAGTGTTGTGAAAGGATACAACCTCAACACACACCTTTGCTGATTTTAAGGATGTTTAGTGCCATGTTATTTTAAAAAAGTGAAAAACTGGACATTAATAGTTCCTCAAGAGATTAAATGCAATATGGTACTCCTACACTGTGGGATATCATGTAACAACATTTAAAGTATCTTCTCAAATAAACATGAGTGGATCACTGAGAAATTTTGTTAAATGACAAAAAGGCATGGAAAAAATATATATTGATGCTATGCAAAAAAAAAAAAAAAGGTGTGTATATATGCCCTCTGGTAGCATAGTGGCTAAGACATTTGCCTGCTAACCAGACGGCTGGCGGTTCAAACCCACCAGCCACTCCTCGGAAGGAAGGTTGGGCAATCCTACTTCCGTAGTGATACTGCCTCGGAAGCCCAAGGAGGGGTTGCTATGAGTCGGGTTTGACTCGACGGCACATAACAACAACAACAACAACATGTATATTTATGGGAGTTCTGGTGGCGTAGTGCCTAAGGCATTTGAATACTAACCAGAAGGCTGGCGGTTCAAACCCACCCGCCACTCCTCAGAAGGAAGGTTGGGCAATCTACTTCCATAGTGATACTGCCTTGAAAACTCAAAGAGGGGTTGCTATGAGTCAGATCCGACTCGATGTCAGTGAATTTGGTTTGTTTTTCGTTTTATGTATATTTATATATAATTGTAAATGCATAAATGAATAACTTAAAGGAAACACTAAATTGCCATCAGTGGTTACCTTTGGATAGAGGAGTGTGTTTGGAAATAGGGAGTTAAGGGGTAGTATTCCATTTTATACTATGTATCTATGTCTATATCAATAGCCCTAGTGGCACAATGGTTAAGCACTTGGCAGCTAACCCAAAGGTCAGTGGTTCAAACTCACCAGCTGCTCTGCAGGAGAAAAATATGGCAGTCTGCTTCCATAAAGATTAGCCACCTGAGAAACCCTATAGGCTCGCTGTAGGTCAGAATTAACTTGACAGCAATGGGTATGTCTAAATCATTGTCTATATTAATGTTTACATCTATACTGATGTCAATGTCAGTGCTGATGTAGGGGTCTATATTTGTATTCTTTCAATCTTTGCATTCATAGTACTCACCTAATAAAAATTATCTTAATGAATAAATAATGGACATGTTTCTAAAACCTTGCCACTCCAGCCCAGTTTGGCTCCACTCAGAAAATGATCACTTGTGTTGGAATGAAAGGAACAGCATGAGAGGGCTTGAAAGGAAAAAAAAAAAATGGCTGCTCTTGGCCCTGGTTCCTTCTTTCCTTCTGTTATCTGTCCAATTTAACATGTAGGGAGAATCTGGCTGCATCTTTATGAGCTTGCCCCAATTTTTCCTGATGTCTAGAATGAAAATACACCTGGAATTAGCACTCTCTCTCAAGTGGGTCATGCCAACTTGGTGCTTTTTCCAGGCATATTTTCCTGTAAGTGGCCAACATCCCCAGCACTGCCCAGTGCATTTGCTTGCTTTCCCTAGGTAGAATGGCAGTTTTTCTCAGGCTCTGCTTTGTACTTGCTTAGTGTCTCATGCTGGGTACAGGAGTGCAGACCACAGGCACAAAGCCTATACTTTGCTTATGAAATGAAATAGTTCTGACAACACTGGCCTTATTTCCCAGGAAAATAGATGAATACTCTGCTTTGAGCACTTGAAATTCTCTGCCTCAACTCGTGTTAATTAGAGGTTGATGTTGGCATGGCACCTGCACTCTGGGAACACGGATGACAGCTCGCACACAGGCAGGTTGTTCAGTAGAGGAGCTAGAAAGGCACTGGCCATCAGAAGCTTGGGTCTGTCCTCCAGCTTTTCCCTTGACTATTCATTTATTCAGCAAATATTTATTAGCTTTTTTCACTGTGGTCTTCCTATAGTATTTATCACCATGGACATATCAAAGCCCACCATTTCTGTGATTTTTCTCAAACTGCCCTCTCCCTTGCCTGTATCACTGTCCCAGGATTGCTTTCATCTTTCCTGGCTCTCTGCTCCCTTAATCCTGCACACTTACTCCTAATAGTGAGTGTTCCAAAACCTAATTGATTTGAGGGAATACCTAGACACAATCTGTCTTCCCTGACTCACAGCTCTGTCTTGTGATTGTGATTTGCCTTGGATTCTCTGGCTCTGCCCTGGCCCAAAGAAACACACTGCCTTGGCCAATGCTTTAGGGTTGTCTTAAGCTAACTAGTGCTGCTATAACAGAAATACCAAACATGGGTGGCTTTAACAAGCAGAAATTTATTTTCTTATTGTGTAGGGGGCTAGAAGTCCAAATTTAGGGTGGTGGCTCTAGTGGAAGGTTCTCCATCTCTGTTGGCTCTGGAGGAAGTCCTTGTCTCTTTTGGCTTCTGCTTTTGGGTGTACTTCACATGGCTTGGCATCTCTATTACCCCATCTCAGTTTGCTTGCCTGTCCTAATCTGCTCTTTTTATATTTTGTAAGACATTGACTCAAAACACATACTACAGTAATCCTACCTCATTAATATTATAATTCCAAATGGGATTATAATGAAAGGCATATAGGTTAGGATTTACAACATATATTTCTGGGGGACACAATTTAATCTATAACAAGGGTTTCCAAGCAGAAGATAGGGTAAGTTAGATCTTTGAACAGACATTGTGTTGGGAACTGTGTTGGGATTGGGAAGAGTTAGGGCTGCAAAGATTCATTCATACATTCATTCATTCAAAAGGCAAAAAATAAAATAATATGTAAACTACATAGTCAGATGTTGAGAATTGCTTCAATGAAAAATAAAAGCTGTAAGTGGAATACGGGTTAGTGGTGTAAGAGGAGGGATAGAAATTCACTAGGGGGTTCAGAGAGGACCTTCCTCAAAAGACACCAGTGAATGAATCAGTCTGTGGATTGCTTGGGAGGAAAATATTCTAGGCAAAGAGAAGAGCAAGAACAAAGTGTCTGAGAAGAAACCATCCTTGTAATGTTAGAGAAGAGCAAGAAGGTCAGTGTGAGTAGTCAGGGAGCCTTGAATTCAGTGAGATAATGGATTGCCTGGATGGTTAAGGATTTGTAATCTTTGGTAAGGACTTAAGCTTTGAGTCAGTGAACTGAAGAAGTAGAGGAACCTCATGAGTAAAGGTGGACACCCACTTAATGCATTATATGTGGTAAGTACTACCCAAAACCAAATTCACTGCCGTTGAGTTGATTCAACAAATAGTGACCCCTCCTTGGGGTTCTCAGGCCGTAAGTCTACCGAAGTAGATTGGCCAATATTCCTTCCAAGGAGTGGCTGGTGGGTTTGAACTGCAAGGCTTCTGGTTAGCAGTCAAATGCCTTAGGCACTATGCCACCAGTACTACAGTAGAGAGGATGAAAAAGTGCCATGGCAAGGCTGATAGAGAATAGGCAACTCTGCCTGGGGGAGTTGGGCAAGAGCTGAGTCTGAGAGTGTGAAGAGTATTTTAGGCAGAGGGAGTAGAATGGGTAAGGGGCATACTCTTGATTCTGCTGCCTTGCTGCTGCTGTCTCTCTGTCATCTCTGTGCCAAAGAGGTTCAGCGCAGTGATCTTGTGTCCAAGGAAGTGCTCAACTCCTGGTTTTTCTTCTGTCTTGATGTTAGTGAGATCTCCCTTTCTGCCTCTGGGAAGGCTCATTTTAAGCATAGTGGAATGGCAAAAATTACTAATCTCCATGTTAGGATCCCACCCCCACAAGGGTGCCATGTATGTTATTTATATTATTAACAGATTACTCAAACCCCTTGGTGAGCCACAGAGCATTCACATTTACATGGTCCTACTCACTCATCTAGGAGCTCTGGTGGCATAGTGCCTAAGGCATTTGACTGCTACCCAGAAAGCTGGCGGTTCAAAACCACCAGCCACTCATTGGAAGGAAGATTGGGCAATCTACTTCCATAGTGATACTGCCTTGGAAACCCAAGGAAGGGTTCACTATGAGTTGGATCTGACTTGACAGCAGTGAGTTTGGTTTGGTTTTGGACTCACTCATCTGGTGAAAGTCACAAAGATCCTGGCTAGAGGAGCCATATTAAGTAGTTCACTGCACCACAGGTGAATGCATAATTTGTTGGGTACTTATGGCAGCCCTATAATGGACAAAATACTGTGCATAGTGTTGTAAGACAGTGCTACTGATGCTAGTAGGATGTGCCACCTGAGTTGCTTCTTATGTAGTGAGGATGGATTTGTGTTGATATATCACCTTGGTCCACTTGTGGCTATGGCATAACATATATCTGTGAGTGACGGTATGATCAGGACTTGGGATGGAAGTACAACTAATAGGTCTCAAGAGCACCAGATACATGGCTGAAGTTATGCCATGACTAAGCATTTATGCTCTGCTCATCTAAGCTAATGGGCTGCAGCCTGGCTTCCGGTCATTGATTAAAACAGGCTAAAGGGAACTGGAGGCTGCGACATGGACTCTTATAACCATCTCATAATTTCCTGAGGGGAAAAGGGTTGATTTTGTTTGAATTTAGCAGAATGATTGTCCATGTTGATTGAATTCTTTAAATGGTTCTCATCTTCCTCCTCTGCTTTGTTTCAGCATACATGGCTTCACATTTAGAAAAGAGAAAGTGAAAAATTACTGTCCAGCTGCAATTTTTCATTTGGCAGGCACCCAGCCATTTTTTCAGGATTTGACAGACTATGATCTCTCATTTAACTCACCTCCTAATACTGCTCCTGGGCAAGACAGAATTGAATCAGACCCCAGTGCAATCATTATCTTGGCTGAAGATTCACACCTACAGTTCTTCCTACAGATTGTTTTGTGAGGCCACAGTGGACTCTGAGAAAAACAATCAGAAAACAATGCACTTGCCAAGCAGAAACCAGACTCACTGCTGTTTCCAACAGGACTGCCTCACTTCTGCCTTTTAACAATTCTCCACAGTCATTAGTCATTCATTCATTCATTCAGTAAATAATTAAGCACTTAGCATGGTGCATAATGCAAATAGTATAATCTATGATCTCTTCCCTCAGAGAACTTACAATTTAGTAGATACACAAGTAACTAGGCTTTCCCAGAGGAGCACATATTGTTGTTAGGTGCCATGGAGTCTGTTCTGACAGAACAAAATATTGCCTGGTGCCTGCTCACAATCATTGTTGTGTTTGAGGCCATTGTTGTAGTCACTGTGTCAATCCATCTCCTTCAGAGTCTTCCTCTTTTTCACTTACCCTTTACTTTGCCAAGCATAATGTCCTTCTCCAGGGACTCATCCCTCCTGATAACATGTCAAGTACAGGAGATAAAGTCTTATCATCCTCACTACCAAGGAGCATTCTGGCTTTACTTCTTCCAAGACATATTTGTTTGTTCTCCTAGCCCAAATCCGCTACCATCAAGTCAATTTCAACTCATAACAACCCTATATGGCAGAGTAGAAATGCTCCACAGGGGTTCCAAGGTTATACATCTTTACTGAAATATGTGGTTTCATCTTTCTCCCATGGAGTGGTAGGTGGGTTTGAATCATTGACTTTTGGTTAGCAGCCCAATGCTTTAACCAGAGTGCCAATAGAGCTCCCTTTTCTTCGGATAGTCCATGGTGTATTCGATATTCTTCATCAACACCATAATACAAAAGCATCAATTCTCCTTTGGTCTTCTTTATTCATTGCCCAGCTTTTGTGTGTTTATGAGGTGATTGAAAATACCACACTTAGGCTAGGTGCAACATAGTCCTCAAAGTGACATCTTTGCTTTTTAACACTTTAAAGAAGTCTTTCGCAGCAGATTCACCCAATGTAGGCTCTCATAGAGGGGCACATAAGTGACAAATAGTAAGGGCTATAGGATTTGAGAGCAGGGGTGGGAACTTGTGCCTCCATTTCATGGAGGAGGTGGGACAGTATGGGAGGAGAGCTGAAGGAGAGGGGTATGCAGAGATAGAGATGAGGCGGGAATAGTGGGTGTTCCAAGCAAGGAGACTAGCTTGAGTGATTCTAAGAATAAAAACAGTGTGTTCTGTAATTACTTTTTGAATTTGAGTTGAAATAAGTATCATTCAGAGAAATGCAGTAGCAATTCAAAAGCTTGAAAGTTTTAAAGAGGCTGCATGAAGGAGAATGGTTAGGAACCTTGTGCAATAATCCAGACTACAGAGAAGGTGTATTATGTGACATCGATAGTGACCGAGATGGGGAGAGATGGTGGGATTCTGAACATATTTAAAATTTTCCAGTCTCTACCTGTGGCTTCCTGAAAAGAGATACTATCAAGGACAGTTGCTTTCTCTGTGTGTAGCTGGAACATCTCCCTTCACTTTATGCATGATACAGCTGCCCTTTGAGTAATGGTTCTGCTACTATTTGCAGCCAGATTACCTTAAGGTCATACCCGACTCATAGCGACCCCTCCTTGGGTTTCCGAGGCAGCATCACTACGGAAGTAGGATTGCCCAACCTTCCTTCCGAGGAGTGGCTGGTGGGTTTGAACCGCCAGCCGTCTGGTTAGCAGGCAAGTGTCTTAGCCACTATGCTACCAGAGCTCCCAGAGAATGAGAGAGCTGGAAAGGGCCTAGAAATTCTTTAGTTCAGACACTCATTTTACAAATGAGGGAACAGAGGCTCAGGGAGAGATGAACTGCCTTGCCTAAAGCCTGATAGGTAGTTAGTAGTACAGTGGGACTGAAATCGGGTATCCTGATTCTGTGTTCAGTGGTTTTAAAGCACCACTTCCATCCTCTCACAGAAACTAAGTGTGCTTCCTCCTTGGGGTGAGAATGGTTAAATGTGCAGTATGTAGTGAATTCATTCCCTCTTGCTTAATCTTGTCTGCATTGCCCAGTTTCCCTTGCCCTAAATGTGGTGTGACTGAGTTCTACCCAGTGGAAGGCGTGTGGAAGTACAAGTGCTTCACTCTCTGGCCTGGCCCATTAAAAACCTGCCCAAACCTTCTCAACCTCTTCTCCTATTTACTAACCTGATGATGATGCCCTGCCCTGGGAAGCAATCATGTGCAAAAGATGGCATGACAGAACCTCCTTTAGCCTAAAATCTTGCAAATCATGGAGCAGACATTCCCCCCTTTACGCTTCCATCCCTGATTATAACTTTTATTGTGGTGATCCACAGAAAGTTAAGGGCTTATTTGTTACACCAACTATTGTTATCTTAACTAGTTGGATCTCTTTATCTTAAATATAAAGAGAGGTGCTTTAGTAGTACCACCTGAAGAGGTTAATATATTCTCCCTGGAGTTAGGCGGCAGCATGATACAACTGGGTTTAATCCTTGTCTATAAACCTAGAGGACAAGACTCTTGGGCAGCAGAACAAGGATGGATGGGTTGAGATTGACCTGCTCCCCTAGTATTTGTCAGGGCAAAAGGGGTATGGACCAGATATTGGCTATACAGGAGAGAAAGCCTGCCTGGCTGTGGTGTAGTAAATTACTTTGTGTGGCTTTTCTACCCATAAGTCTTTGTAAACTCCAAGATGGGATTTACTATGAGCAACTGAGGAGCTCCTGATTGCTGAAGGTGTCCACCTGGAGTATTTCTGTTGGGAGTGGCACAAAACAATGTTCTGGGAGGTGCTCACTCTCTCTCAGGTGCTTAGAGTTCTGATGCTATAATTGGCTAGTTTACCACCCTGCCGGGCTCAAAAGGAGGCCTCCTAGAGGCAGAACTCTCTCTGACTGCTGGTGGAGGAAGACGTGCTGCTGAAAGAGACACGCGCTCCTGAACAAGACATGTGCTGCTGGGAAAGAGACACAAGAGACATGCATTGCTGAGTGAGACACCGAGGGACCAGCACTGCAGGGAAAGAGACTGTGAGAGACTGTTGGCTGAGGGACGGTGGGCTGGGAGAGAGACTGAGCATTTTTTCTGAACTCAAATTGTAGCTTGGTGCTTCCCTAATAAACCTCATAATCCGTGAGCTCTGTGTGGCCACTGCAGTGAATTATCGGACCCAGGAGAGAGGTGGTGGTGCTTTGGGAGGAACGGTTGGTGAAAGGGCTGGAGGGAGGCAGCATGTCTGGCCTGGCAGGAATAGGCTTTGGGTTACTGCTGGTAATCCTGTCTTCCTCTTGTAAGATTAGAGGAGGTCAGAACATGTGGCCTCCTTGCCTCTTTTGCACTGGCGCTATTTTGACTCCTGTCCAAGTGGACTACAGGCCACGGAAACACAGATGGTGGAGGAGTCTCTGGTTAATGGTGACAGCCAGAAAACCTAAGATGATGAGAGAAGCAACAACAGAGCATTCAATGGTGCAGTCCCTGTGTCTGGGGGCATTATGTCCAGCTGGTGAGCCTCTGAAAAACCCTGAAACACTCACAATAAATCAGATTTAAACATTAGTCAGGCTGAGAGTAAGATGCCTTTTTTTTTTTTTTTTAATTGTGATTTGGGTGAAAGTTTACAGAGCAAATTCATTTTCCATACAGCAGTTTGTACACATTTTGTTTCATGGCATTGACTGCAATTCCCCACAGTGTGATAGCTCTCCTCCCACTTCCTCCCTGTAGTTACTTCTTCCTTGTATCCTTCTATCCTATGCATGCCTGCCCCTTGAGCCATCTCCCTGTGCAAATATTGCCCTTCTGTTCTCCCATGATTGATCATTCTAAGGAGTGTATCTACCTGATTTAAATGCTCACCCTATATACCTGTATATTGTTTGGCTGGAAGCCACAGGAGTTAAATTCCAGACCTGAAGGGTGACTAGGGGCTATAGTCTCAGGGGTCTCACCAGGCTCTATCAGACCAGCAAAACTGGTCTTTTTTTTTTTTTTTTTTTTTTTTGATTTTGTGTTTAGTTCCACATTGTTCTCCCACTCTATCCAGGGTTTCCTGCATGGATCCCTTTCCAAGTGGTTGACAATGGTAGCTGGGCACCATCTATTCTTCTGGTCTAATGGTCATATTGGCTGAGATTCCCATGGCCCACTAGTCCCTTGGACTAACTGTTTCTATGAAGTTTGGTTTTCCTCAGTCTTCTTTGTTCTGAGTGAGGCGAGACCCGTTGTTGCAGTAAGATGCCATTTTGAGACCAGTCAAGTGAGAGCATTCTGAGCTGGTTTCACTTTCTCCTTCCTTCAGCATTCCCAGTGCAGAGAGGGAAAGCAAGGGGAAGCAAATTATATGCCCTTCCTCCAAGCCTGCTGAGGAAATAAAAGAAGTCTTATCCATGAATGAAGATAGAAGTGTGGATTAATATATATTGGAGTAGAAACTACTTTCTCAATCAAATCTGTGTTTTGGCATTCAAAGTGACCAAATTACCTCCTGTCTCTGAAGACTAATGAAAAGCATCACACAATCTGACAGAGAAAGGGGAAAAAAATCCCCCAAATGATAATTGTTTCAGGGTAGTGTAGGAAACAAAAAAATAAAGGTAATTTATTTATTAGGTAATTCATTCATCAAGTGGTGCTTGTTGAATGTGACACAGGCAGCTCCAAGTTGCGTGATAAGCTCTTGGTTGGGAGTAAGGACTGGGTACTAAGGAAGCACATGGGAGGGGCACCCAACCCAAGCTTGCAAGAAGTCACATCAAAGGTTGAATTTACAGGAGGAGATAAACTATGAGATGGGGAAAGAGTATCCCAGGCAGCTAGAATAGTGAGTAAAGAGGATCTTTAAGAAACTGAAAAAAATACAGTCAGATTAGAAAGAGGGTGGTGTAGAAGCCAGATGGTGGTAAACATGTTTAGAAATTTGGACTATCCTGAAGGACCCTGGGAACCCTTGAAAGAGTTTTAAACAGAGGAAGCAATGATCAAATTTGTATATAAAAACAACAACAGCAACAATAAAAGCTCAGATGCTATGGAAAATTGCAGGAGCAGAGGCTAGGAGAAAGACTAAGGCTATATAGGTGTGTGATTTTTGCCAAACAGCCCAGGTATCCAAACCAAACCAGACATTGCTGTCAAGTCGGATCTGACTTATAGTGATCCCTCCATGCATTTCTGAGGTGGTATCACTACGGAAGTAGATTGCCCAACCTTCCTTCTGAGGAGTGGCTGGTGGGTTTGAACCACCAGCCTTCTGGTTAGCAGTCAATGCCTTAGGCACTACACCACCAGAGCTTGACTCAACAGCAGTGAGCCCAGGTATAAGATGTTTAAATCAGGGTCAGAGTTTTGTCCAGGAAGTGTATGTTAAGGAGGAAGGGCACAGGATCTTGTCAATCTCTGTTGCTCTGTCCTCTGGGACTCCTGCTCTCTGATCTATATCAGCGGTCAGCAAACTATGACCCATAAGCCAAATCTGGTCAGCTGACGGTTTTTGCATGGCTCATAAGTTGAGAATGTTTGCTTTTTATATTTCAAAGTGGTTGAAAAATTTTAAAACAATAATTTTTTATTTTGTGAAAATTACAGAAGATTTAAATACTAATGTCTACAGATAAAATTTTATTGGAACAGAATCACATTTATTTGTTGACATATTGTCTATGGCTGCTTTTGGTGCTCTGGTGGCACAGTAGCATTTGGCTGCTAACTGAAAGGTAGGCAGTTTGAACCCACCAGTGGCTTCATGGGAGAAAGATGGAACATTCTGCTTCCATAAAGATTACAACCCTGGAAAGCTTGTGGGGGGCAGTTCTACTCTGTCCTATAGGGTGGCTATGAGTTGGAATCAACTAGATGGCATTTTTTTTTTTTTTTTTAAATGGCTGCTTTTGTACATCAGTAGCAGAGTTGAGTAGTGGCAACACCTATATGGTCTGCAAATCCTAAAATATTTACTATCTGATCCTGTATAGGAAAAGTTTGCTGCCCCCTGCCCTATGTTCTCAACTTCTACTTAAAACATTTCCTTCACTTTCTTGCCTAAACTTATTGGTACCCAACTTCAGTTTCATATTGTACTTATCTCAGGAGCTTAAAAAAAATAATGATGGCTGGACCTATCCCAACACATTCTGATTTAATTGACATGGGAACATGGCTTCAGCATTGCCATTTTTGATACTCCCCAAGTGATCCTGATGTAAAGTCAGGTTTGAGAACTTTCACAACTGAAGCCTGGAAGCCCCTGAAGGCATTTCTCTGATGAATACTTTCTTGTTTCCACATCCCACACACCTAAGGGTAGAAGATGAGTTGTATCCTTCTTACTCCCTAGATACCATTATTGTCTGTGATGCAAAAATTTTGTTTGAGGTTTAGCTGTCCAGCTCTCTGTCCTCTCCTTTTACTGGTTTATTGTGGACTGAGGTCTTCATCTCCTTTATTCATTAATTTTAGCATTGATTCATAGTCTAATCCCTGATCTCATTCTCGATGACTTCATCATCTACATGGGTAAACCATCCAATGCTTGAGATCTAGAATACTTAAACCTATTAATCTCAAATGACCATTTTCTTGTCTCCCCCTCAACTACAGACTCTCACCATGTACCCAGTCAGGCCCAGAAATGTTCTACACATCCAAAGTGTCAATTTCAAACATATTATTCCTTTATCCCACATCTTTCCACCTTACTTGTTGAAGTATGCCCGTTGCTTCTGCTCTTCAACCTGGCTACAATCTTCAATCCATTCGTTCTCCTGCTTCCTCTCCTTCCATCAAATTCTTACCTTCAGTCGTGCCCCTGGCTTCACATCCACTTCTGACCTGCCTAGATTCCACATTTATCTTTATAATCACTCACATGTAAATTCTAGTTGATAATGATAGCACCTCTACCTTGTAACGTTGTGAGAATTAAGAGTTATTTTGTTTAAAGTGCTTATGGAAGTCACTGGCATATAGACAAAAATTCAATAAATGTTAGCTGAATGTCACAGAGAAAACACCTCTCCTACTTCAGACTGACTAGTTCAGTTTGAAACTTGAGCCCACAAAACGTAAGTGAGTGTGCTGCTCTTTCTGGTGATCCTACTGTGTTTATTTGGTTTGTTTTCCTACTCCCTGAAAAGACTCTTCCAGATCACTTCTTTTTTTGAAAACTCTCATTTTGCCTACCCTCATTTCTAGCCAATGGTCTTACCTAGTACTTCACTGTAGAATGCACCTAGAATAAAAAATCCACACATCTTAATACAGCCTATGTGATCTGGCTGTAGGATCTTGCCCCAACTTTCTCTACTTACTGCGTGCAGCGTTCCTCTCAGTCTCTGAATGGTAGCCATATAGCTCTGCTTGCAGTGAACACATCAAGTTCTTTCTCACTTCAAGGCTTTGGCACATGCCTTCTCCTCTCCCTTTAACACTTTTCCTCCATTCCTCTCATGGCATTAACTCATCTTTTGGGTCTATCTTACATGTCATCTCCTTAGAAAGTCCTTTTTTACTCACTCTATCTGCATTAGTTTTCTATTGCTGTCATAACAAATTATAACCAACCTACTGGTTAAATAATGCAGATTTATTATCTTACAGTTGTAGATGTCAGAAATCTGAAATTAAGGTGTTGGCCAAACTGTATTCCTTCTGGAGCTCTCAGGGAGAATTTATTCCCTTTCCTTCTCCAGCTTCTAAATGCCATCCATATTCTTTTGTCTGTGGTCTCCTTCCTCCATTTTCAAAGCCAGCAACATTGGGTTGAGTCCTACTTGCACACTGCCATCTCTTTGGGTCTTCCATTTTCTTCTTCCATCTTTAAAGATCCTTGTGATTACCTTGGGTCTATTCAGATAATCCAGGATACTCTCTTTATTTCATGGTCAGCTGATAAGAAAATTTAATTCCATCCCTTAATCCCCCTTTCCACGTAACTTAACATATTCACGGGTTCCCGGGATTAGGATGAAGACATCTTTGAGGGCCACTATTCTGCCTGTGGGAAGTCTGGTGGTGTAGTGCCTAAGGCATTTGACTGCTACCAGAAGGCTGACAGTTCAAATCCACCAGCCACTCTTCGCAAGGAAGACTGAGCAATATACTTCCATAGAGATACTGCTTTGGAACCCCAAGGAGGGGTAGCTATGAGGCAGATATGACTCGATAGCAGTTAGTTTTTTTTTTTTTTTTTTGTATTCTTCCTATATAAAGTCTCCCTGATATTCTCCTGCTTAACTCTTGTTTGCTTTCCTGGCATCAATCACAAATTTGCATTTATTTTATTCACTTGATAGTTCATTTCATTTCTTTTTCTACCTCTCATCAGAGTGTATTCTCTATTAGTACATGGATTTATCTGTTTTATCCACCTTTGCGTCTCAAATAGGAGATGCACAATAAATATTGACTGAATGAATTGACAAATGAATGGATAATGGAAAACTTGTTAAAAGGCTAGGACATGAAATTTGAGTTGGGATAAAGTGAAACCTCAAGGGAGGTGATGGAAACCCACCCATCAGAGGATTAATTAAAGAAAACAGCTGGAAAGATGGAAGGCTGTGAACTGATAGTGGGAATTTATGACCTAACAGGACACTAAGGATAATTTTAATATTTAAAAAACAAAACAAAACAAAACAATAACAACAACACTGCCAGGGAAGTTATTCTTACCTATCATTGGGGTAGATTATTGGCTCCTTTAAGACTAAAACAAAGTCTGCAAAAAAGACAAGGAGGCCACATATTCTGACCTCCTAGAACCCCGCAAGAGGAAGACAGAATCACCTTCAGCAGCCCAAGGCCTATTCCTGCGAGGCCAGACATGCTGCTTCCCTCCAACCCTTTCTCCAACCGTTCCTCCCAAAGCACCCACCACCTCTCTCCTGGGTTCGATAATTCACTGCAGTGGCCACACAGAGCTCATGGATTATGAGGGTTTATTAGGGAAACACCACAGGAAAAATGCTTAGTCTCTCTCTCAGCCCACTGTCCCTCAGCCAACAGTCTCTCACAGTCTCTTTCCCAGCAGTGCTGGTCCCTCGATGTCTCACTCAGCAATGCATGTCTCTTGCGTCTCTTTTGCAGCAGCACATGTCTCTTTCGGCAGCACGTCTTCCTCAACCAGCAGTCTGAGAGAGTTCTGCCTCTAGGAGGCCTCCTTTTGAGCTTGGCAGAGTGGCCAAACCAACCAGTCATAACAACAGAATTCTAAGCACCTGAGAGTGAGCCTCCCATAACATTGCATTGTGCCATGCCCAATAGAAAAGCCCAGGTAGAAAACATTTACAGTCAGGAGCTCCTCAGTTGCTCATTCCACCACTGAGTTTACAATGACTTATGGGTAGAAAAGCCATACTAAGTAATTTACTACACTGCAAAGTCTATGGTCTCTCTCTAGAAAAATACACAATTACACATGCACACAAAATTTTGCACTATTTCAGGGGTCCACAATTGTTCAAACCTTCAGTGAATGAGGAGGTGACTTTATACTGTCATCAACAAATGACAGTATAAAGAGGTCAGATCATAACAGTATAAGGAAGGTAGAGGGTTAAATAGGTGACTAACTTGATCCTTAAAGGTTATTCCTCCCAACATTCCATCACGACACCTTAAATTATACAAAAATTAATGCCAGAAAGTAGGTTGCAGGAAAAACATGTGTGTACCAGTTGGAATAGGTTATAAAAAAGAGATAAAAGAGCTACTCAAACACTGTTAATCAACACTGTTCTCTTTAGACTGTATGCCCTTTGAAGATGAAATTCTCAGGGAGTGGGTAAGATCGTTGCTGTCATAGACCCTTGCAAAGGAGCTTAGAAATGCTGTGACTGGGGATAGGATGGCTTCTTCTGACAACACTTCTGATGAGTCTGACCTCAAAATTCTCACTTCAAAGCATGGACTGAAATTTGAAACTTTTATATGACCACATGAAACAATCTTTTACTGTTTGGTGACTCTATAGGGTTCAGAATGCAGAAAATAAACTGCAGAGATAGATTTTATGATTGCTGGATTACAGTATCAGTTGAATTTACTTCTTTGCCAGGACTCTGGCTATTTAGAACATTGTTTGAGAAGGAGTGGATCTGGAGACTGAGAAGGCTTCTGAATGAATCCTAGGCACTGGGAAAACGCTGGATCTCCAAACTCTTCAGGGACATGCCCTACTCTTTCTTATATGAGAAAATACAATTCTCAGTTTTTCCCAATGACAGGGATTACTGATTGTCTTCTAGTACCATTTTTCTCTCTCTTTTTTTTTTAGTGAAATAGAATTGATTTCTTCTTTTTTTTGGGGAGTGGGGGTGGGGGGAGGAGGAGCAGGCCACATGGCTGCCCAGAATAAAGACTACATCTCCCAGGACTCTTATAGCTCAGTGGGTCATGTGACCACATACTGGCCAATGGGAGGTGAGTTGTCAGTGCAACTTCCAGGATAAGTTTTTATTTTTTTCCCTCCTTCTCTTTTCTTTGTTTTATTGGCTAGAATTTAGACATGATACCTTGAACCAAATCAGCCTTTTGGACCATTGGGAGCCTACTGGACATACTCAACAGACACTCTGCCCAGTTGGATCCGACTCATAATGAACCCCCCTTGGGTTTCCGAGGTGGTGCTCTGGTAGTGTAGTGCCTAAAGCACTTGACTGCTAACCAGGAGGCTGGCAGTTCAAACCCACCAGTCACTCTCAGAAGGAAAGCTGGACAATCTACTTAGGTAGTGATACTGGCAGGGAAACCCAAGGAGGGGTCACTATGAGTCAGGTCCGACTCAACGGCACATCACGACAACAACAACATCACTATGGAAGTGGATTGCCCAACTTTCCTTCTGAGGAGTGGCTGGTGGATTTGAACCGCTAGCTTCTGGTTAGCAGTCAAATGCCTTAGGCACTACATCACCAGAGCTCCCCTATTAGACATAATGAAGCAATAACATAGCATTGAGCTGGGTTCCTGATACCACAGAGTGTCATGCAATCTTGACCCACCTACTAGGACTTCTCCTTGAGATAAACATACTTCTGTCTTATTTATCCTTGTATTTGAGGTTTTTGTTACTTTCAGTTGACTAATTTTCATTCTTCATTGTTTTCACCCAGTGAGACAAGAAGGATTTCGTGATTTTATCTAGTAATCTATCGTCTAGGTTATGGTTCCTATTCCTGTGGGTTTTGCTACTTTAAAGATTTTGATACTCCAAGGCAAATTTTTTCAGGAGGGGCAGTAATGGATTCACTGAATTGGAAGTGGAAACTGATACCTGGCCATATTAGGCTCCTCATACTCTTTGGGAATAGAAACAAGGGTTATGGTATTGGCTGATATGATTCATCCCGATTATGAAGGAGAAGTCAGGTGCCAACTAGATAAAGAAAATGGGTATAACCTGAAGAACCTCTTACTGTGCCCTTTCAAGTGGTCAAAGTTAGTGTGTAATTGCTGTTTCCCTCTTTGGGAAAAACCATCAAGGGCTCAGAAACCTTAGAAGAGTCAGCTCTCCTGTCATTAATTCTGACTAGCTGAGGTCAGAGGAACATGGAGTGGATTGCAGAGGTAGATGGCAAGTCATAAATACCAGCTATAATTTTGTGACCAGCTGGAGAAATGAAGTAACAACCTCTATCTACTTGCATCCTTTTGCTTATATGATAGCTTATATGATGTGATTTGTATATGATAATACAAAGTTTCCCCTTCATTTTTCCCTTTCTTGAGTTACTTAGGGAATTCATTTACCATTTAATCCATGAGTGCAGACCATAGATATATGACTATGATAGAACAGGAGGAGGAGTTGAGATTTCCCAAGAATTCTGGACCCAGAGAAGTCTGTGTGTGTGCATGTCCTTCACAGCAGCCAAGGACCAGACCATGGTAGGCATTTATTTTTACCTCATTATGCCTTCCAGCCCACCTGCCTACACATTCTTCTGATAATAGATGTTGTTCCCTTGACATTGACCCAGGCTGGGCCTCTGAATGATATTCCATGATATCCAGGGATAAGGTGGGTTAATTCATTTTTCTTTTGGGGCATCTAAACTTAAGCCTAGCACTGGAGGATGGAAGGCTGTCAGAGCTAAATCACCTGATGGCAGTGCCCTTGAGCAAAGGCCTGCAGATTTCTGCTGTTGGATTTCCATTTGATTTGTGCCATCCCTATACCTGACAATTCAGCTCTTCCTGAAATTCTGGAAACAACTATTGGTACCTACCATTTTTTAAAATTGATGTTAGTATCATTTTATATTGTGTGAAACCAAAGACTATTAATTAATTTGTTGTTTTTGTTGTTGTTACGTGCCATTGAGTCAGACCTGACTCATAGCGACCCCTCCTTGGGTTTCCGAGGCAGTATCACTATGGAAGTAGATTGCCCAAACTTCTTTCTGAGAGTGGCTGGTGGGTTTGAACTGTCATCCTTCTGGTTAGCAGTCAAATGTCTTAGGCACTAAGCTACCAGAGCTCCTATTAATTAATTTAGCATCTATAAATTCTAAAGTGAATGAGGGCTTCTCACCTATCTTGTGAAGTTCAGGTATGTCTACTTTACAGAGCAAGAAGACAAATGACTTGTTTAAGGCCATCCAGAAAATTGGTGGAGCCAGCACTGGCACAGGCCATTTGATTTTTGTTCAGTCCTTTTTGAACTTGTTTGTATTATGCTCAAACGGCTTCCTCTCATAAAAAAAAATCAAATGGCTTGCTTTTTCTTCAAACCAAAATGAATGTAAACATGTCGGTACAAATTATGAGGCAAAGGAAAATGTGAAGTATCTTTGTCTATATTGGGCTTGGAAGCAAACAAGCAAATAAATAAATAAAAATACAACAACAACAACAACAACAAAACCGACAACCAAAAACCAGCATATGCAGCAACAACCACCTGCAAGTGTTGATTAAAGACAGAACAAATTGTCCTCAAAGTTTATAATGTAATACAAGGCAAATCTTGAAAATTAAGTTGACAAGCATATACAGCAGTATAATTTTTTCTTGATTAAACTGACAAAATCCTCATTTGCACATAAATCAAAGTACAACAACAAACATACAGTGCTAAAAGGAAGGATATTACGAGTTGCTGAGAGGAGAATGTAAGGGGAAAAGAAAAAAATGTAATGAAATAATCCATGCTTTGCTGACTTGAGTTCCTCAGGATAGGTAGTTGTTTATTGGTCAGGGTGGAGATAAGGGAGTGATGAGGCAGAGAGATAGTGGGCTCTACAAGTTATTTTCTAGGGTCATTCCCATGGAAAGGTGCAGAGGGTAAGCACAATGGCTGCTGTTTTCTACCTTTTGAATAAAAGAAACAAGAAATTAAGATAAAGATTAAAGGAAGTATGAAAAGGACTAAAGAGAATTGATTCAATAGAACTACCTAACCTGAGGGAAGAAGTTGGGCTGTGAAGGCATTTCTAGTACATTATTTCCACCTCCCTCCTCCCAGCCCACCTGTGGGAAGGAAAATCCTATGAGTGCATAAGCCTCTCTTCTTCTTCCACCCACAACCTCCTTCCTCCCTCAGTGGCTTGGTTCTTGGCAGATCCTCCTGATGAATTGATTTTCTTTATTGCACAAGGTAAATGTGTTTCTATAGTTTTGTGTAAAATTAAATTTTTGCAATGTTTAGTCACTTTTTTCTAATTCATTTCCCTTTATATAATAAATACTCTAATTTTTAGTAAATGGATAGAAAATTCATGCCACAATGCCTACCTCCTGCATTCACGAGGGCCATTACCAATCAATAATGACACTTTTCCAAATGAGCTAGTTATGGTATCAGAATCCTTTTAACACAGCTTCTAGGGGGCCATAGCAGGCAATCAGAACTAGCCCAAGAGGTAAAATGTGTTTGCCGTTTCTGGACTAGTTAAGAAGGTAGGCTTTGGAGGCAGATTGAGAAGGATTCACAAGCCTGCTTGCCCACTTACTAACTGTATATTCTTGGGCAAATAATTAAAGCTCTCTGAGCATTTTTGGTAATATAGGTTGTTGTTGTTAGTTGCTGTCAAGTCAGCTCTGACTCAAGGCCACCCCATGTATAACACAATGAAACATTGCCTGGTCCTATGCTGTCTTCAAGATTGTTGGTATGTTTGAGTCCATCATTGTGGCTCTTTGTATTTTGAATGCCTTCCAATCTAGGGGACTCCTCTTCTAGTACTATATCAGACAATGGTCTGTTGTGATCCATAGGGTTTTCATTGGCTGATTTTTGGAAATAAATCACCAAGTCTTCTACCTGGTGTCTTAGTCCGGAAGCTCTGCTGAAACCTGTCTGCTATGGGTGACCCTGTTGGCATTTGAAATACTGGAGGAATAGCTGCCAGCATCACAGCAATACACAAGCCACCACAGCACAATCAACTAATACAGAGATGGTAGAAAATGGGGTGAAAATTCCTCATGTGTTATCTTAAAATTTAAAGAAATGTATGTGCAATTGGATCATATTTTGAGCAATTAATTTTTGTCTTTTTCTGCCTAGATTTCTCTTTCCACGTGCCTTTTTCCACTGAGGCATAGGTCAATCATAGGAAAGGCAGAAAAACCAGCCTGCAAAGAGTCTCCAGCTTTTGTTTAAAAGCCCAAGCTTATCAGAGAATATTGAAGTTTTCCAGAGGAGGTAGAAGAGAAAAGAAACTGTGGAAGAAACAGAGTGGCTGGAACAGTCAAGAGAAAGGAAAGAGCTTTCTACAGGTAAAAACTATGGGTACTCTTTAGATTCCCCAGCCTGGAGGTGAGGAGGAGAGAAGTCTGCATGACTCTGGGTGTGGGGACCCAGGTTCTACTTCCTGGAAGGACACCAGAGAAGAATGGCTGCAGGTGAGTGAGGCTTTAAATAGGGTTCTCTGTTGGTAAACATTGGGTTGGTAAACATACCATCGGGTATGCCTTGAAAGCAGCTGCTGGATCTGAAAGAGGGACCCTGTTGGAACAGATGACCTAGGACAAGGCCCTTAGAGCTCTTGGGTTGGCAAAGTCCAAAAAGTGACTGAGGTAAAGTTTCCTGACAGCCTGATAGAATATGAGGTTCAAATGAAAATTAAAACTCATTTATAGAAAATTAATAGGTGCAATATGTCTTACACCCTTGAGGTTGGAGTGAGATTCATATCCACCATATCTGTAAAAGGAGCTCTGGTGGCATAGTGCCTAAGGCAGTTGACTGCTAACCAGAAGGCTAGTGGTTCAAACCCACCAGCCACTCCTTGCAAGGAAGGACCTAGAACAAGGCCACGCACACAGTGAACACTCTAGCCACAGGCATCATTAGGAAAGTTATCTAATACTTTTTGAAAGTGAGAAATTCATTTGCAATATGCATAACCACCCATGTCAAATCATGCATTTTTCTTCATGTAGATTATTCTCCACTTGCCCCCACTTCAGGTCCATTCACTTTCCTTCTCTGTTCTGTGTCTCAGGATGCTGAGCTTTATGCACTGCCTGACCTGGCGTACTGTCTAAGGCATTTGACAGCTAACCAGAAGGCTGGTGGTTCAAACCCACCAGCCACTCCTCGGAAGGAATATTGGGCAATCTACTTCCATAGAGATACTGCTTTGGAAACCCAAGGAGGGGTTGCTATGAGTCAAATCAACTTGATGGTGTGAGTTTTTTTTTTTGTTTGTTTGCTTTGTTTTGACCTAGACACCCTCAGTGCCTGGCTTCTGGGAGGCTCTGGTTTTTGGGAGGCACCAGAGCAGTTAGGAATATGGGAGAAGAAAGAATCTGGGGTCCTTCTTGCCAGCTTCCTCCCTGCTGGGCACCAAGCTTCTGGACATGGCTGTGTTCCAGGGTGACCACAGCTCCCTTCTTCACCAGGTTCCAGTAATGTTGTTGTTGTTATGTGTTGTTGAGTCGGAACTGACTCATAGCAACTCCTCCTTGGGTTTCCAAGGCAGTATCACTACAGAAGGAGATTGCCCAACCTTCCTTCCGAGGGGTCCAGTAAACCAGTTGCTAATTTGGCTATAACTCTGGAGGACTCCCTGTGTCAGAGTAGAACTGTGCTCCTTTGGATTTTCAATAGCTGATTTTTTAGAAGTAGATTGTTAGGTCTTTCTTCTGAGATGCCTATGGAACCATTAACCCACCTTTTGGTTAGCAGTTGAGCATGTTAGCCACGTGTACCACTCAGGAACTCCTTCCCAGGCTACAATCACACTATTTCCTCCCTCTGTCCCTCCAGGCTCTGAGGTAGAATTCGCGTTCTCCTGTCGTTGGTTTCTGATAGTTAAACATCCCTTGCTTATTCCTCTGAGAGTAATTCTCTTTATTTGAATCATTTTGAGTAGAATTGTTTCCTGCCAGGACTTTGACTGATAACATAAGCAAAATTATTCTTTGAATTGTTTTTCTGGCAGTGGGAATAGTTATAATGAACTAACTGGTCACTTTGTCCACTTGGAATTCCATTAGGACCCACAGCTCTTATCAGTCAGGAGGCTGATTGGGACTCTGAGTCAGTCTGTGGTTGGTATTGTGAGCAGTTTTTGGCTAGAGATAGGAAGATGTAAAGCTAGGGTGTGGTGCGGTGAATTACTTGATATGGCCATGATCTTTGTGACTCCCATCTGATGACTGAGTGGAATTATGCAAATGTGAGCTGCTTTGTGGCCTACCAAAGGGATTGGATAGCTTGTTAATAATGTTAGTAAGGTACATGGTCCCCTTGTGAGGGTGGGACTGTGCAAATAAGGTATATGGAACCCTGATGTGAGAATGGTCAGTTTTGCCATCTCTCTAGGTCTAAAATGAGCCACCTCAGAAGTGGAAAAGGGGCATCTCACTGCCATCAAGACAGAAAACAAGAAGAAGTGGAGCACATCCTTGGACTTGAGATCTCTGTGTTAAGATGTTGACAAAGAGATGACAGAGAGATGGTGGGAGCAGAGACAGCAGAACTGAGAGACCAGTGTGAGACAGGGTGGTGAGCTTGCCAGCCCGTGGAGCAAGAAAGCTGAGTGCCTTTGGGCAGGAGGCTTGCTGGCAGAGTGGGGTGCATCTATTGGCAGAGCTAAAAGAGCTTTGTAATACTTGTGCTAGTAGGGTGGAAGCCAAGCCAAGAAGCCAAGGGCCAAAGATAGAAGTACCTGTGGGAGGCTTTCCTGATTGAAGAATTGTATTCTGAGTGGTCCTGAACCTGAGTAGTAACCTGTTCCTTATAATAAATTCCATAATCATGAGTATTGTCTGTGAGTTTAGTGTGGCCATTGCAACAAATTATCGAACCCAGCAGAGAAGTAGAGTGTGCCGTGGGAGGAACAGTTGGTGTCAGAACTGGTAAAAAGATTGGAGGGCAGTAGCATGTCTGACCTCTATTTCATAGGAACTGGCCTTGGGCTGATGGTGCTGTTGGTGGTTCTCTCTCTCTCTTGTGAAGTTAGAGGTTACAAGAGGATGCTGCCCCCAATCCCCTTTTGCATAGAGCTTTAAAAACTGTTGGCCTGAGTACAAATTTTAGTTCTACTTGTTATTTATTTGCACTTTGGTAATATAAACAGCCTTTCTACATATTTATCTCTTCATCTGTAATGATTTCCTTGTTATTAACATTCACCTCATAGGGTTGTGTTGAGAATCAATGAGGGAGTCATGAAAGATGCTTTGCACATACATATTAGCTCTGAGACTGACTGTAGTCAGAAGTGTTGCTCTTTGGCATCAGAGATTGGTCTCCACAAGGCCAAGCTCTTGTATTAGCATTTCAGTGTGAGATATAAATGTGCAGGCTATCTCATTTTTAGAACACCAACCATAGGGTAGAATTGGCAGTTCAAAGCCCTGGTCTTATCTGACCAGGAAAGAAAAGTTCCAGAAGGAGAGACTGTGTTGGATGCTAAGTAGTCACTACCTGGGTGTGATTTCTGAGGCTTGTGGAAGCATGTCATAGACTCTCTGATGTTTCAAAAGCCCCTTTACAGACTGCATAGTGAGAGCTCAGGCCTAAGGCCATCTGTGGTGGAAGATGCAATCTAGCTTCTAATTTCCAATCCTCTGAGGGTAATTCCTCCTCATTAAATTCCTTTATGTTTAAATTACTGTAAAATTAAATTATTATACCAATGACTTAAAACTGAGCCTTTTCTGAGATAGCCTGTTGGGAACCTGGAGGAGAGGTTTAGGATAGTAGAGTCTTGAAGGGATGGGGGATCATGGAAGTGGTAACTTCCTTCTTTAGGAGTTTTTCCAGGAGTAAATCCTTGAGGAAGGCTAATTTAAGGCCCGGTTAAATTAATAAATGGAGCTCTAATGGCATAGTGGTTAAAGGATTCAACTGTAAACTGGTAGGTCGGTGTGTGGTAGTTAAAGTTATGTGTCAACTTGGCTGGGCCTGGTTTGGAGTGGCTGGTGAGATTAGTAATCAACTCTGGTAGAATCTACTGGAGCAGTTGAGTAGCTGCCTTAGGGGTGTGGTCGGCTTCCAGTATATAAGGGGAAATTTTGAGAAAGGTCTCTGCAGCTTTTGGCAGGCTTGAATCCTGCATGTAGTTGAGTTGTTGTTTAGCAGACTGCCATGATTGCCTGCCAGTCTTGGGACAGTTTCTAGACTTGAATTAGTGGCCTGCCATGTTGTTTGGTAATCTTGAGACTGTGCTATTTTACTTGTTGATCTCGGGCTTGTTAGCCTCAGCAGTCAGCACCTGCCTGAGTGACGAAACTCTAGCTCCGTGGCCTGGAAGCAAGAGGCAGAGCTGAAAGCCGAGGTTGAGGGGCTTTCACCCAGACCCTAGAGTTTGGCACTTTGAACTTGGACTTCTAGCCTCCTAAACTGTAAGAGAATAAATCCCTGTTTGTTGAAGCTATTCATTTGTGGTATTTTCTGTTAGAGCAGCATGAAGTAACCAAAATACAGTGGTTCAAATCCACCAGCCACTTTGCAGGAGAAAGATGAGGCAGTCTTCTTCTGTAAAGATTTGTAGCCTAGGAAATCTTATGGGGCAGTTTTACTCCATATTATAGGGTCACCATGAATCAGAATTGACTTGATGGCAGTGGATTTGTTTTTTTATTGCTATTAATAATTTCTTTATTATGGCGAAGTTTTCATCATCCAGGAATAGGAATCTAGCTAGGTATAGCGATTTATAACTCTGGCTGCACAGTAGAATATTCCTGTGGGGAACAATACTGATGCCTGGGTCTCATCCTCAAACATTTCAATTTACTTGTTTGAAGTGGTGTCTGGGCATATGGAATATTAAATGCTCCTCAAATGATTCCAGTTGCAGCCAGAATTGAGAATCACCAGTTAGGACATTCCTTATTTTTCTACTTACACAGCCATGTACTTCCTCCTCTGCATGTCTCTTCAGAATTCCTTTGGAGACATTAATTCTTGTAAGCAATAATTTTTTTTTTTTTTTAAATAATGTTGTTGTTGTTGTTGTTATGTGCCGTTGAGTAGGACCCGACTCACAGCGACCCCTCCTTGAGTTTCCAAAGCAGTATCACTACAGAAGTAGATTGCCCCATCTTCCTTCTGAGGAGTGGCTGGTGGGTTTGAACCATCAGCCTTCTGGTTAGCAGTCAAGTGCCTTTAGCCATTATGCTACCAGAGCTCCCTTAAATAATGTAGACGGTCAGAAAAAAAATTAATTAGATACTCAAGATTCTCCTGTGACAGGCTCAAAATTTAAAAATAATCTAACTTTATTTAAAATCAGTCCCTTTGTCTTTCTTTTTTTCAGTTGGGATTTGATCATTTGGCTTTTCTGGTGCAGTACGCATGTTTGAAATTAAGCCCCTCATACTGAAGAACATGTTAAGTGAGGCTCATTCCTACAGAGAACCCCAAAGGCACTCAGGAAGGTTTTGATTTGAGCCCCTGATTCCTCCCTGAGTGTGTGTGTTTGTTTAGGCTCTCTTCTTACCAGGAATTCACTGGCCTGCACTGCTCACTGCTTTCCAGTGCATCTGCCTCACATTGCTGTTGTGTTCATAGCTTTGTCTTATTATCATCCTCACTCCCACGATACTTACCACTGGACTTTAAGTCCTGGAGAGCAGTGACTATCTTATATTGTCAAATAACATTTTCTTTTCAATATTGGTGTTGTTGATAGCTGCCATCAAGTTGATTGTAATTCCATAGTAACCCCCTATGCAACAGAATGAAATGTTGCCCGGTTCCCTGACAATCGAGTACATAGTTATAGTTGCTCTGCCAATCTATATCACCAAGTGTCTCCTATGTCCTCACTGGCCCTCTGCATTTCCTTATTAGAGTTCTTTATATACAAATATCTGCATTTCAGGTTTGTGTTTCTGTCCCCTTCACGTGAGCTATTCACTCCAGCCAAGATAGGATGTCTAGCAAACATGAAGGGGAACAATTTGTGAATTTGCTGGCTTTTGTTTGTAGCCTGTTAGGCTTCTATTGTGGCTTCTGGGCAGGAAAGTAGGGGAGGATTTGGAGGAGGAAGCCCTTTGGGATCTGCTGACCATTTGTTAACCCATTCTCTTACTCTATTTGGTGGGGATTTCCAAGCAGAGAGGTCATCTGTGCTGATGAGTCTCTGTTTTGGGAAGCCTGCCTTTTGGCTGCTCCAAGATTTTGTTTCTGGCTTCAGCAGCTGGAGTTCAACCTCCCTCTTCTTCCCACATCCTCACTTCCTTCCTTTGATTTACCAGTCCCCAACCCAAGTCTTCAGTATGGATTACACCTCAACATAAAGAAAACAAAAATTCTCACAACAGGACAGATAAGCAACATCATGATAAATGGAGAAAAGATTGAAATTGTCAAGGATTTCATTTCACTTGGATCCACAATCAATACCCCTGGAAGTAGCAGTCAAGCAATCAGATGGCATATTGCACTCGGCAAATCTGCTGTAAAAGACCTCTTTAAGGTGTTAAGAAGCAATGATGTCACTTTGAAGATTAAGGTGCACCTAACCCAAGCTATGGTATTTTCTTTTTATTTATTTATTTTTATTGTGCTTTTGGTGCAAATTTACAGAGCAGAATTTGTTTTACATTCAACAGTTCATGTACATTTGGTTTCACTTCCCAATTACCATCCCCAACCCTAATGCACTCTCCTCCTCTCCCTTCCCAGGGACCCCCCCCCCATCCCTGTGACCTTCCTAGTTATGCACTCTTGTGTGTCCAGCTTTTTTTGTCTGTCTATGTGAATGTTGGCCCTCTGGTGCCCCATAGCCAGTTGCTCCAAGGGAGGTGTCTCTGTAGAGAAGGTGGGTGCATTGCCCTGGGTTGGGTGTTCTGCATGTAAGTCTTATTAATGTTGGGCTGAGAGTCAGACCTTGGGATTGAATTTTATCCCAGGCCCAAAGTATATCCCAGGGTCATAGTCTTGGGGGTCCCACCAGACTCCATCCAGAAGCCATGGTATTTTCAATAGCCTTGTATGCATGTGAAAGCTGGACAATGAATAAGGAAAACTGAAGAAGAATTGATGCATTTGAATTGTGGTGTTGGTGAAGAATACTGAAAACACCATGGAATGCCAGAAGAATGAACAAATCTGTCCTGGAAGAAATACAGCTGGAATGCTCCTTAGAAATGAGAGTGGCCAGACGTCATCTCACCTACTTTGGTCATGTGGTCAGAAAGGTCCATTCCCCGGAGAATGATATCATGCTTTGTAAACTAGAGGGTCAGTGAAGAATGGGAAGACCTTTAATGATATGGATTGGCACAGTAGCTGTGGTGATGGGCTCAAGCATAGCAAGGATTATGGGGATGGCGCAGGGCTGGGCAGTATTTCATTCTGTTGTACACAGGGTCGCTAGGAGTTGGGGCTGACTCCACAACACCTAACAACAACAACAACAGCACAAGCCCTATACTTAATAGTGAGGGAGTGAATGCATCCCTGCCCTCCCTGCTGTGGGAGTCTCAGGGGATTGTGCTCAGTAAATCATTGCCCTCTTGCAATTCATTTGCAGCTGGAAGTCAACCCTCAGCAGGAGCTTCCTCAGTCACACATCCTTGTTACCTACTCCTCTCCACTCAAGTTACCAGCTACCTGCTGTCATAATCAGTTACTGTGGCCAGCAGGTTAAGCCCTGCCTGGTTGGGCCCCTAGGTCTCACTGAGAGCTATCAAATTGACCATCCAATGGGCCTTTCCTAAGGCAGAGAGGATGCTCTCATTTCAAAGGACAACTTGGGACAAAAATCACAAGAGAGACCAAGCCTGGTAATCAACCTGGGATTTTGAGGGTTGTGTGTGGGAAACTTTATTAGCTCTAGGCAAAAATCTGTAGAGGATAAGAGTACTTATCCTCTGCACTGTTCTGGTACTGTGCCTGTCAGACAGATGTTGCTTTGCTGGCTGCTAACAACTAGCTGCTTCATTTGGGGCCTAGGGGCCATTGGTGGGAAAAATGCCTTCAGTGCCCTGGTGGGAAGCCAATCCCAGCCTGAGGACAATCTCTGTCCACTGATGGAGACTGTGGTACCTGTATTCTCTGTGCTGTTCTGATCTCTCAGTGTTAGCCCCCTACCTCTAGGCTATGAAGGGGTTCATTTTAGAGGCAGCAGCTTATATGAGCTAGGAAGAGTGACTGGGCTTATAGAACAACTCTGGGCATGGAGCAGTGTCAGAACCTCCCCTTGTTAGTGCAGACCCTCAATCCCTTCCTCCATCCATGTCTTTCCTACAACAAAAATTGGCCAGTGGACCAAAATGCAGGCCTCTTTTGTCTTTGATTCCCCTAGATATTCTGGCAAGAGACCAGGCTACAACCCTTAGCATACTTTTGAATTGAGATAGCATTTGGCAACAGACCTTTTATAAGTGATGGCATTGACATTATATCTCTGTTAGAGTAATTTACTCCCCACAGTTATTTTTACTTTGTTCTACACAGAGGGGTTATTTTAATCATCCTTTCTGTTGTTATTGATGAGGGCTCTTGGAAAAGATTAGAAGATTAGTTTAAAATTATCCCTAGTGAATTGAAAACAATAACAGGGACATGAATACAGACTCAGCAAATCAAGAGCTGTCATAGATGTATTAAAAACTACAGTTTGATGAATTGGAGTCATAATGGTAGCATAAATGGACACACCCTCTCTCACTCTCCTCTCTCCCTGGTCCTACCTGTCCTTGGCGCACATCTCTGCCTTTGTGCCTCTGCTCATGCAGTTCCCTTCCCACATGCTCTGCCCCATCCAGAGCCCGCCAGTCCTACAGGGTCCTTTTCATCTTAACCCTTCCATAAAAACCTTTAAAACCAATGTCTGTACCTCAACCACTATGTAAGTATTGTTTATTGTTATTGATTTAATTATGTTCTCTAAAAACATGTGTTGTAAATTCCAGCACCTACACCTGCCTTAGGAGCTCTGGTAACGTAGTGCCTAGGGCACTTGACTGCTAACCAGAAGTCTGGCTGTTCAACCCACCAGCCACTCCTCGGAAGGAAGATGGGGCAATCTACTTCCGTGGTGATACTGCCTCGGAAACCCAAGGAGGGGTCGCTATGAATTGGGTCTGACTCGATGGCACATAACAACAACAACATACCTGTCCTTATAATCCCATTTGGGAATGGGTTATCTTTGCTATGTTAATGAGGTAGTATTATTGTAGGGTATGTCTGAGTCAATCTCTTTTGAGATATAAAATGAATAGATTAGGCACAGAGAAGCAAGTAGGGATGGACGAAGATAGATGCCACACCACATGAAGATCACTAAGAAACCAAGGAACTTTCCCCCAGATCTGAAAGAAAGCCTTTTCCTACAGGTGGCACCTTGTATCCTGACTTCTAGTCTCCTAAACTATGAAAGTATAAATTTACAAGATACTAATAGTTATTCTTAGAAAATCAGAGAGCTTTCTTGATACATATTCTTGAGGAATGTTGAGTTAAAGATAAAATGTCAGCTCCAAGTCATGGAGCCCCTATGTACTACAGAACAAAACAATGCCTGATCCTGTACCCCCCTCACATTCTTTGTTGTGCTTGAGCCCATTGTGGTAGCCACTGTGTCAATCTACCTTGTTGACAGTCTTCTGCTTTTTCAGTGACCCTCTACTTTTTTTCCCCCATCCTCCACTCACTCCCTAAGTCATTTTCCTCCTCCCAGGGCCTCCACAGGCATTTGTTTTATATCCAGAGGCCCAACAGTCTAAGTGGTACACTGCCCACTCTACTTTACCAAGCATGATATCCTTCTCTGGGAAACGGTCCCTTCTGACAACATGACATACATGAGACAAACTCTGGCCATTCATGCTTCTAAGGAACATTTTGGTTATACTCCTTCCAAGACAGATTTTTTTCATTTTTCTAGAAGTCCATGATATTTTCAGTATTCTTCATCAACACCACAATTCAGATACTTCAATTCTTCTCTCTTCCTTGTTCATAGTCCAGCTTTCACATGCATACATTGCACATAAATCTCACATGAAATGCATACATTTCACATCTTCACTGACTCTCTAGTTTACCAAACATGGTATCCTTCTCCAGGGAATAGGCCTTTCTGACCACATGACCAAAGTAGGTGAGATGAAGTCTGGCCATTCTCATTTCTAAGGAGCATTCCAGCTGTATTTCTTCCAGAACAGATTTGTTCTTCTGGCAGTCCATGGTGTTATCAGTATTCTTCACTAACACCACAATTCAAATGCATCAACTCTTCTTCAGTTTTCCTTATTCATTGTCCAGCTTTCACATGCATACAAGGTGATTGAAAATACCATGGCACCTTAGTCTTCAAAGTGACATCTTTGCTTCTTAAGACTTTAAAGAGGTCTTTTGCAGCAGATTTGTCCAGTGCAATATACCATCTGATTTCTTTCTTTTTCTTTCTTTCTCTCTTTCTCTCTCTCCCCGACTCTTTCTTTTTTATTGTGATTTGGGTGAAAGTTTACAGAGCAAATTCATTTTCCATACAGCAGTTCATATACATTTTGTCTCATGACACTGATCACAATTTACCCTAATGCAACAGCTCTCCTCCTACTTCCTCCTGATAGTTACCTCTTCTCTGTGTTCTTCCCTCCTGCACTCTTGCCCCCTGAGCTGTCTCCCTGTGCATACACAGCCCTTCTACTCTCCCATGAGTGTTCTGTCCAAGAAGTGTATCTACCTAATGTAAATGTTCTCCTCATATGCCTGTCTTTTGTTTGGCTGAAAGTGATAGGAGTGGGTTCAATTCCAGACGTGAAGGGCAGTGAGGTGCCACAGTCTCAGTGGTTCCACCAGACTCTATGAGACCAGTAAACCTGGTCCCATTTTTTTATCCCAAATGATTTTGAGTTTTGTTCCACACTTTTCTCCCACTCTAGGATTTCCTACATAGATTCCCCCTCCAAGTGGTTGACAGTGGCAGCTGGGCACCATCTAGTTCTTCTGGTCTTATAGTCATATAGGCTGAGGATTGCATGGTGTACCAGTCATTTGGACTAATTGTTTCCATAAATTTTTGGTTTTCTTCATTCTTATTTGCTGTGGATGAGGAGAGACCTATCATTCCATCTAGATGGCTGCTTGCAAGCTTTAAGATCCCAGTCACTACTTGCTAAAGTAGAATGTGGAACAGTGTTTTTGTGTAGGATGTTATGCCAGTTGAGTTTGATGTCCCCTGAGACTATGATCCTGAGCCCACAGATCCAACTATTCACTCCCTCTGGGTAGCTGGCTGTACCTAAGAAGTGACTACAAACTTGTCCCTTGTCAGCTCTACTATATACCTGGGAATTCTTACATAACATAGCAATACACTTGTAAAAACATTGTCAACTCTATACATGGGCTTGGGCACACTCCCCCCTGCATAGACGTACTTAATAGTTCAGCCTGTCCATCCATCTATCCACCCATATATCCATGTTTGTCTTCACTGACAATGCAGTACTATATGAGCAAAAGGGTTCATCTTTGTTTTCTGTATCTCCCGTGTACCTCTCTATGTCTTCCTCTTCTTCAATGCCCCCATGTTGATCACTCACTTTTGGTACCTTGCCCTTTTCTTCATCCAAATCAATATTTGTTTCTATCTATCTAACAGTGTTCCTCCCCTCCCCTTCCACCCTTGGTAACCAACAAAGAAAATTGTTTTCCATATCTAAACCTTTTCTTGACTTTTTACAATAATAGACTAGTGCAATATTTGTCCTTCTGTGACTGACTTACTTCACTCAGCATAGTATCCTCCAAGGCCATCTGATTTCTTGACTTCTGCTTCCATGGGTGTTGATTGTGGATCCAGATAAAATGAAATCTCTGACAACTTTTTCAAACATCAAAAACCTTTTCAAAGCATCATTTATCATGATGTTGCTTATTTGTCCAGTTGTGAGAATTTTTGTTTTTTTATGTTGAGGTGTAATCTAAACTGAAAGCTATAGTCTTTGGTCTTCTTCAGTAAATGCTTCAAGTCTTCTTCACTTTCAGCAAGCATGGTTATGTTATTTGTATATCACAGGTTGTTAATAAGTTTTTCTCCAATTCTGATGCCCTAAATTTCTTCGTATAATCATGAATAAGTATGATTAAAGGATACAACCCGGACACACACCCTTCCTCATTTGAAATCGGGCAGTATCCCCTCATTCTGTTTGAATGTCAGCCTCCTGGTCTATATACAGGTTCCTCATGAGCACAGTTAAGTGTTCTGGAGTTCCAGTTCTTTTCAATGTGATCCATAATTTGTTATGATCCACAAAATCAAATGTCCTCACATCCTCAATAAAACAAAGGTAAACATCTTTCTGGTATTTTTTGCTTTCAGTCAAGATCTATCTTACATCAGCAATGATATCCTTTGTTCCATGCCTTCTTCTGAACCTGGCTTGAATTTCTGGAAGTTCCCTTTAATATACTGCTGCAACCGTTTTTGAATTATCTTTAGCAAAATTTTACCTGCATGTAATATTAAAGATATTGTTTGATAATTTCCACATTCTATTATGTCACCTTTTTTGTTTTGTTTTGATTTTGGAATGGTCAAAAATATGGATCTCTTCCAGTCATTTGCCATGTAGCTCTTTTCCAAATTTATTGGCATAAACAAGTATGCTTCTCCAAAGTTTCATCCATTTATTCAAACATCTCAACATGTATTCTATCAATTCTTGGAAACTTGTTCTTTGACAATTCCTTCAGTGCAGCCTGGACTTCTTCCTTCATCTCCATTGGTTCTTGATCATATGCTACTTCCTCAGATGGTTGAACATTGACCAATTCTTTTTGGTACAGTGACTCTGTGTATTCCTTCCATCTTCTTTTGATGCTTCCTGCATTGTTCAATATTTTCCCCTTAGAATTCTTCAATATTGTAACTTGCAGTTTGAATTTTTTCTTCAGTTCCTTCAGCTTGAAAAATACTGAGCACGTTCTTCCCTTTTGTGTTTCTAATTCCAGGTCATTATGCTTTTCATTATAATATTTTACTTTGTCTTCTTGTGCCTCACTTTCAAATCTTCTGTCCAGCTCTTTTATTTTATAATTTCTTCCATTAGGTTTAGCTACTTCCCATTCAAGAGCAAGTTTGGAGTCTCTTCTGAAATCCATTTTGGTCTATTTTTCCTTTCTTGCCTTTTCAATGACCTTTTACTTTCTTCATTTATGATGTCCTTGATGACATTCCACAACTCATCTGTTTTTTTGTTATTGGTGTTCAGTGTGTCAAATGTATTCTTCAGATGGTCTCTAAATTCAGGTGGGATATACTAAAGGTCATGTTTTGGTTCTCACAGGCTTGTTTTAACCTTCTTCAGTTTCAACTTCACCTTGCATATAAGCAATTGATGGTCTGTTCCATAGTCAGCTCCCAGTCTTGTTCTGACTGATGATATTGAGCTTCTCTATCACTTCTTTCCACAGATGTAGTTTATTTGATTCTTGTGTATTCCATCTGGTGAGGTCCACTGTATATAGGTGCTGTTTATGTTATGGAAAAAAGGTATTTTCAATGAGTAATTAGTTGGTCTTGCAAAATTCTATCATGTGGTCTCTGATATTTTTGAACTATTGATGTTTCTTCTGTGTTTCCAGCTTTCACATTCCAATAACCAGTAATTATCAATACACCTTGATTGCATATTTGGTCAATTTCAGACTGCAAAAGTGGTAAAAGTCTTCAATTTCTTCATCTTTGACTTTAGTTATTGGTGCATAAATTTGAATAATGGTAGTATTAACTGGTCTTCCTTGTAGGTGTATGGATATTATCCTATCCCTGACAGCATGGTACTTCAGGATAGGTCTTGAAACATTCTTTTTGATGATGAATGTGACATCATTTCTCTTCAATTTGCATTCCTGGCATGTAGACCATATGACTTTCTGATTCAAAATGGCCAAAATCAGTCCATTTTAGCTCACTGATACCTAAGATCTTTATGTGTTTCATTTCATTTTTGACAACCAATTTTCCTAGATTCATACTTAGTATGTTCTTCATTTCAATTATTAATGAATGTTTGGAACTGTTCTTCCCAGTTTGCCCAGTTTGAGTTGTGCTGATCAGCAAATGAAGATCCAGAAACTTTTACTCTATCCAGGTCATTAAAGTTGATTCTCCTTTGAGGAAACAATTTTTCCCTAGTTTTATTTTGAGAACCTCTCAACCTGACGAACCCATCTTCTGGCACTATATCAGATAATGTTTCACTGTTATTCATAAAATTTTATAGTAATAAATGAGACATGTTTCACTGCTATTCATAAGGTTTTCAGTGGCCAATTCTCCAGAAGTGGATGTCCTTCTTCCCACTCTGTCTTACTCTGGTGAAACCTGTTCACCACTGGTAACTTTGCTGGTATTTGCAACACCAGTGCCATAGCTTCCCCCATTATAGCAATGTGTAAACCAACCACAGTACAACAAATTGATAGATGAGTGGTGGGAACAGCACATGGAGAGTCTCAATTGTCTTGGAGCCACATGTGATCATCAAGTCCACAGTCTCCCAAACAAAGGATCTCAGCCTGGGAAGATCCTGTACATCACAGGCTTAGTATGGAAATGCTTCCCTATAGTGTGTACTTAGCCAATGCTTTGCATTGATAGCTTAGCTTCTAGATACGTGGGTATCTAGTTGGTTTCTACAAATGTGCTGCAAAGTAACATGATTGAACAAACCTTTTTGAGTCAAAGCAAGAAATCACTCTTCAGGGTTGAAGGAAAGAAAGATGAATTATAGTGTAGACTTTCCTGTAGATGAATGCTTAGGCATGCAGTCAGCAGTTCAGACTGGTCAGATGCATCTTTGGTTCTTGTGAGGATTAATTTTATGGGTCGAGTTGATTGTTAATTATGGTTCCCAGTCTTGTCTATACATTAATTTAGTTACAGTTATGGAGTAGTCATATGTGATTAAATCAGTTGGCCTTACATAAAACAGATCACCTTATGTAATGTAGTGTAATGTAATGTAATGACCTTATATCTAATGTAATGTAATTAAATTCTGTAATGTAACCTAGTGTAATGTAATCATCCAATCAGTTGTAAAAGGAATTTACCTAGATATGTTCTGCCTCCAGACTATATAGAGATATGTTGGCAAAATTTTCACCTCACTTTTCCAAGCACCTGGCCTGACTTAAGGAGTTTGGAATGCAAGCCTATAGGAGTTTCCAGATTGTCACCTGACCTACAGATTAGTTCCTCATAATTGCTTGACCCAATTCTTTGAACTAAACCTTTCTCTCTAAGTCTCTCTATCTCTTTCTATATATCACTGTTTCCATATACCTAGAGAACACTGACTAAGACATTTCTTTATTCCTATGAGTCTGAGGGGGAGCTCTGGTAGCGTAGTGCCTAAGGCACTTGACTGCTAACCAGAAGGCTGGTGGTTCAAACCCACCAGCCATTCCTCAAAAGGAAGATGGGGCAATCTACTTCTGTAGTGATACTTCCTCAGAAACCCAAGGAGGGGTCGCTATGAGTCAGGTCTAACTTGACGGTGCACAACAACAACAACATGAGTCTGAGGCTGCCTTTCTAGGATAGCATGTTGCCAGAGAAAACCAAAGTGAAGAAATCCTCATCGACATGTACACCATTGGCATTCTTTATTTAAAGAAAAAAAAAAAAAAATTCAACCAAAGTCAGCACTGAAGCTTCATAAAAGCTAATTTTCTTAGTCTTGGTTTTAGAGAAGTTGGAGAATGCTGTCATATATGTAAGCTTGAATTCATGAGGGAGACTCTATCATGGGTTATACTGTCTTATGTGTCATACACTGCCTGTCCTTGGCTCCTTGTCATGCTGGGTGTCAGTGGTGTTGGTGGGTGGATAACATCAGGTGCTAACAAACACAAGGTGGGACAAGGAGAGTTGACTAGGGCAGCAGAAGTCAACACTCCAGCCCAGAGGTTGTATACAAGGCATTTTGATCACTGCTTATCAAGCCTGCTGATGTAGTACCCAAAGGGTCTGATTTATGGGGCAGACATGGCATCAGGCTGCTGGGCATTGGGGATTCTGGTTGATTATCTGGGCTAGGTATGTGTGTTTAGGAAGCCATGTGGCACATGGAAGGCAGATACACTTGGGAATCTGACATCTGGGATTAGATTTTGATTTGATCACTTTCTAGATATTTGACCTTAGTCATGTTTTGCTTATCTTTATGAGCCTCAGTAATCTTATTTGTGAAATTAATGTAATAATACCTACTTCCCAGTGTTTTTGAGATGACATATGCAAAGGTTTAGAAAAATACTTGATACCTTATTGGCACTCAGATTTTTTTCTCTCTTTTCTAATCAGAGTATAGCTGGCCCTCCACATCCAGGAGTTCTGCATCCACAAATTCAACCAACTACAGACAGAAATTATTGGTGGGGAGGAAAAAAAAAGGAAGCAATTAAGTTGTTAAAACAATTCCTCAAAGGCTAAGAGGGAGCATAAAATGCTATCTATGTAACATTTGCATTTATTAGGTATTATGAGTAATCTAGAAATGATAAGAAGCTCTGGTGGTGTAATAATTAAGACATTTGGCTGCAAACTAGAAGGCCAGTGGTTTGAATCCACTAGTCACTTCATGGAAGAAAAATGAGGCACACTGCTTCTGTAAAATTGACAGCCTTGGAAACCCAATAGGTGTTGCTATGAGTCAGAATTGACTGGATGGGATGACAATGAAGTTTTCTTTTCTTTTCTTTTTTTAAGAAGTGATTTGAAGTATATAGAAAGATAAGAAGAGGTTATTTGCAAATACTAAAATATAACACCATTTTATATAAGGGACTTGAACACCTGTGGATTTTGGTATCAATGCAGGGAAGGGAATGTCCTGGAATCAATCTCCTGCTGATACTGAGAGACTAATGTACAGGCACACCTCAGAGATATTGTGTTTGGTTCTAGACAACACTAATAAAGTGAACATGGGAATAGAGTCACACTTTTTTTTTTTTTTTAGTTACCTGTGCATATAGAAGTTATGTTTATACTATATTGTAATCTATTAAGTGTGCAATAGTATAATGAAAAAATTTGAAATATTATGAGAATTACCAAAATGTGACATAGAGACATGAAGTGAGCTTATATTGGAAAAATGGTGCCAATAGACTTACTTGACACAGAGTTGCCAAGTACGTCTTTATAGGGGATTTACTTCTTCTGGTCAACAAGACCAGTGCACTTATCCTGGCACTACATATATTTCCCTTCCCCCAGATCTTTCTTAATTGTTGTTATTAGGTGCAATTGAGTTGTCTCAGACTCATGGAGACTCTATGTACAACAGAATGAAACACTGGCAGGTCCTGTGCCAACCCCACGATCCTTGCTATACCTGAGCCCATTGTTGCAGCCACTATGTCAATCCATCTTGTTGAGTGTCTTCCCCTTTTTCATTGACCCTCCACTTTACCAAGCATGATATCTTTCTCCAGGGAGCGGTCCCTTCTGACAACACAACCAAAGTAGGTGAGACAAAGTCTGGCCATTCTCGCTTCCGAAGAGCATTCAGCTGTACTTCCTCCAGGACAGATTTGTTAGTTGTTTTAGCAGTCCATGGTACTTTCAGCATTCTTTGCCAACACCACAACTCAAAAGCATCAGCTCTTCTTTGGTCTTCCTTATTCATTGTCTAGCTCTCACATGCATAAGAGGCAATTGAACCATGACACACCAAGGGTTGGCACACCTTGGTCTTCAAGGAGACATCTTTCCTCTTCAGTAGCTGAAAGAGGTCTTTGCAGTAGAATTGCCTGATGCAATACATTGTCTGATGTCTTGAGTGCTGCTTCCATTGGTGTTGTTTTTAGAAACAAGAAATATGAAGTCTCTGACAACTTCAATCTTTTCTCCATCTGTTATGATTCTGGTTATTGGTGCAGTTGTGAGGATTGTTGTTTTTCATATCAATGTGTAATCCATACTGCAGACTGTAGTCTTCAATCTTAATCAGTAAGTGCTTTAAGTCTTCCTCACTTTCAGCAAGCAAAGTTGTATTGTCTGCATATCGCAGGTTGTTAACGGGTCTTCCTCCAATCCTGATGTCACATTCATCTTTGTATAGTTCCGCTTCTCAAATTATTTGCTCAGCATACAGACTAAATAAGTATGGTGAAAGGATATAACATTGATGCACTCTCTTCTTGATTTTAAACCATGCAGTGTCCCCTTGTTCTGTTTGAGTCACAGTCTCCTGATCTAGGTTCAGCTTCCTCCTAAGTACAATTAAATGTTCTAGAATTCCCATTCTTGTCAATGTTATCCATAATTCGTTATGATCCACACAATCAAATGCTTTTGCATAGTCAATAAAATACAAGTAAACATCTTTCTGATATTCTTTCCATCTGATATCAGCAATGATATTTCTCATTCCACATCCTCTTCTGAATCCAGCTTGCATTTCTGGAAGTTCTCTGTTAATATACTGCTGCAACTGTTTTTGAAATATCTTCAGTAAGATTTTACTTGGGTGCAATGTTAATGATATTCAATAATTTCCACATTCTGTGGGATCACCTCTCTTTGGAATGGGTACAAATACGGATCTCTTCCAGTCACTTGGCCAGGTACTGAACATCACTCATGTTTGCCAGCTCCTCCCCCTTTTCATTAAACAAATGGAAAAAAAAAAAAAAAAAAGATTTCTTGGAGAGGATAGAGAGGCACTTGTAGCAAGATACTCAAATTCAAATCTCCTAACTTTGAATGGCTTCATCCCAAGACTGAATATACTCAAAACTCAATTTTGATGTTTTACTTCTATATGACCTAAATGACTTCTTTCCCAAGAGAATAAAAATTATTTTTCTTGATTTCCTTAGCACAATTGAAGCTGCTAGAATTTTCAAGCACTATTAAATATTGTTCTTGTTAGATGACATCAAGTTAGCCCCAGATTCATAGTTCCCACATGCATGATGGAATGAAACACTATATGGTCCTGGTTGGGGATCAGATCATTGTGCTCCATGTGGTTTTTTATGGGTCGATTTTAGTAAGTGTCTCACCAGGCCTTTTTTCCTAGTCTGTCTTAATCTAGAAGCTCTGCTAAAACCTGTTCAGCATCATAGCAATACACAAGCCTCCACTGACAGTTGGGTGGGAGCTGCCCATAAGGTTCATTTGTGGGGAATTGAACCCAGTTCTCCTGTATGAAAGGAAAGAATTCTATCATTGAACAAAATCATAAAGATAACCACAGTTAGCCTATATACTTCAGTTTTCTGATTCTGCCCGAAGTAGTTGGCACTCAAGGTTTTCAGGCCCTATTCTATGTTGGGTACCTTTTTGGAAATGTATCTTCAGTTGTGTGTGTGAGGGGGGTGAGCAGGTGGAGGTTGTGGTGCTGAAGAATAGTAAGGAAGGAGATGGCACTACCTTGCAGTCTTTAAGCTCCTCAATTCCAGCTCCTTGTTTTTCTTCCCTTGGAGGTAATGACCAACATATGTCTCTAAGATATGTCTTGGAAGAAGTATAGTCAGAATGCTCCTTAGAAGTGAGGATGGCAAGGCTTCTTCTTGCTTACCCTGGACACATTATCAGGCGGGACCAATCCCTGGAGAAGGACATCATGCTTGGTACAGTAGAGGGTCAGTCCACAGATGGATTGACACAGTGGTTGTAACAATGGCCTCAAACATAGCAATGATTGTGAGGATGGCACAGGATCTGTCAAAGTTTCATTATGTTATACCTGGGGTCACTATAAGTTGGAATGGACTTGACAGCACTTATTAACAATAATAAGATATATTATAACCACTTTAGCACTTTCTTCTCACTTCTCCTGAGGGTTCAAGTTTCCAGTTTGAGAGCTGGTAGTTTACATCACCAACTAGTTAAAGCCAAGAATGACTTTGCCTGTTGGTGAGCTCCTACCCTTTTCACACAGGGAATGTCTTCTCTTGTGTAAGATCTGAAAAAATAATGGTCATAACATCCTGTAAAAAGGACTTGGAGGTGGCATCTTCTGACTTCCTCTAACTTCACAAAAGGGAAACAGAATCACCATCAACAACGCAAGGATTATTCCTATGAGACCAGACACGCACGCCACCACCTTCTAGCCTTTTTACCAATTCTGACACCAACCATCCCTCCCAGGATACTCACTATTTCTCTGCTGGGTTCAATAATTCATTGCAATGGCCACAAAGAACTCACAGACAATACTACAATTGTGGGGTTTATTAGGGATGTAACTGGCTACAATTCAGATTCAGGAATGTGTTCAGGACACAATTCTTCAGTTAGTTCAATCTCTCCTCTGCTGTGCTCTCAGGCACTCCTCTCTGGCCCTTGGCCTCTTGGCCTGGCCTCTGCCCTGCTTGGGAAAGTGTTACAAAGCTCTTTTAGCTCTGCCAGTAGGTACACCTAGGTGTACCCCACTCCACCAGCAAGCCTCCTCAAGGGGACTCAGCTTTCTATCTCCATGGGCCAGCAAGGTTGTCACTCTGTCTTGTACCTCTTGGTTCCACTGCCGCTATCTCTCAACTGAGTATCTCTGCCAGGACATCTCTGCAGGGGAGGCCCAGGGCAGGGATCTTGGGTCCAAGGATGTATACCCCTCCAACTCCAGCTTTTCTTTCATGATGGAAGTGAGATCCCCCTGTTTCTAGGAAGGCTCCTTTTAGGCCTAGCAGAATGATGAAACTAACCAATCCCATATTAGAGTTCCATACACATTTGCGTGGCTCCAACCCCACAGGGATGCCATGCACCTTATTTACATTACTCACAAGCTATCCACTCCCCTTGACAGGTCATAAGCACCTTACATTTGCATAGTTGCAGCCAGTAATCTCATGGGAGTCACAAAGACTATGGCTAAAAAAGCCTGAGAGACAGCGGCAGTGGAACCAAGAGGTACAAGACAGAGAGACAACCTTACTGGCCCATGGAGAGAGAAAGCTGAGTGACCTTGGGCAGGAGGCTTGCTGATGGAGTGGGGTACACCTAGTGTACCTACTAGCAGAGCTATAAGAGCTTTGTAACATTTGTCCAAGCAGGGCAGAGGCCAGGTCAAGGGGCCAAGGGCCAGAGAGGAGTGCCTGAGAGCACAGCAGAGGAGAGACTGAACTGACTGAAGAATTGTGTCCTGAACACATTTCTGAATCTGGATTGTAGCCAGTTACATCCCTAATAAACCCCATAATAGTGAGTATTGTCTGTGAGTTCTCTGAGGCCATTGCAATGAATTATTGAACTCAGCAGAGAAGTAGTGAGTATCCTGGGAGGGATGGTTGGTGTCAGAATTGGTAAAAAGGCTGGAAGGTGGTGGCATGTGTGTCAGTCTCACAAGAATAATCCTTGGGCTGTTGACAATGATTCTGTCTCCCTCTTGTGAAGTTAGAGGAGGTCAGAAGATTCCACCTCCATTCCTTTTTTGCACATCCACATGATGATAATATTTACATGTAGCAATTGATATCTCACTCATGATTACTCAAGTAGTTGACAAAAAATGACAGAGACAAAATCCAAAGTGGGAAAGCTGAGGTTGCAGGGGAACCTTGACTGGAAGCTCCACAGGTAGACAGATGCTCCAGGAGTGTGATGGAGATCTTTGTAAACTGATACTCATACACATGTGATGGTGTTCAAAATTGTCATTCCCAAGTTAGAGTCCAAGTATATGGGAGCCAGACTATTCCTAGGCCCGATTCAATGGTGAAGGAGGGGTTTTTGTGGGGCCAACAGATCTGGTTTTTGTGAGCACAGGCCTTTGCAGAGCTAGCCTAGAATGTGTAGGAGCAGAGATTATAACTGGGAGCCAAAAAAATGCATGCTGGGGCACTCATTGGAACCGTTCCCTCTCTTGGTCTTGATCTCACTCTTCTCTGTGTGTGTGTGTGTGTCTGTCTCTGTCTGTTATCCTACCCTCCCTTTCTCCAGCTCTTCCGTAGGCGTGGATACATAACAGTTCCTGAGGATGTCTGGTAAACTTTTCCTATTTCCAGTCATTCTGATTGAATGGGTCTGGGTTAGGGACCTATAACTTGAAATTTTAACCACCACATCATCCTGAAATAGGAGGTCCATGGACCCTATTCAACAAGTGTTAACTTAGATTACTGCACAAAGCCTAGAACTGGATTTTACTTATATTAAAGTATAAGTGGCTACCTTATAATATACAAGGCTACTCTGGGTCAGCATTGACTAAATGGCAGACAATAACATCTGAAAGTGGCATTTAAAAAAATTTGTTATGAAGAATGACCACATGCCATTGATAACTGTTGGCTAAGCATGAACTTGCTGTTAACCTTTTGAATACATCATGGCATTAGTCAAGAGATAAAACAGATGTAAGGAAAAGCTATAATTTGATTTAATTCATAAGATGCATACATGTATAGATGTTTAATTCACAGCTCTAGGCTTATCTGTGCTCACACACAGGATTTAATTATCTTGACTCTTAGTAGCAGGGATTGTCATTCAGGAATTAAGACTCATTTCTATTAATTGATAGTGGCTCCTGCTGCTGCTGACTGTGGACTGAATGGGCAACAGGAGATGCTAATGTTCTGCTATTTGTGTCATTGTCACTGCAATGTGATGTTTTTTTCCCCAACGTCTAAAATATTTGAAATATTTCCATCTAATTGCAATACGAATAGCACATGATTCCAAGGTATTAAGATAATGTCTCCAAATGGCTTAACTTTTTCTCCTTTCATGCATGGAGAAGAAGAAACACATACAGAAGTTCAACTGACTCTCTAAGTGCATGGCAGGCAGCATCTGGCTCCCTTCCTCATGACAGTTGCTTAGCATGGTTCTGGACATCCAAGGCTTTTCTGGTCAGAGGTTATGGTGCAGCTGCAGCCAAGCACAGGTGGTGCTGTTGACTGGTTGTGTTGATCCTAGGTTAACCTTCAGCTTCTGTTCTGTATTAATTTTTTTAAGGATCTCTTTGTCATTATGTTTAGAGATTACTTGTTATATAGAAGGAGGACATGAAACAAACAAACAAAGAAACAAAAACCCCAAACCCATTGCCATTGAGTCAATTCTGACTCATGGTGACCTCATACAGGGAACTGCTCCTTGAGTTTTCTTAGCTGTAATGTTTACAGAAGCAGATTGTCAGACCTTCTTCTGTAGCTCCTTTGGTTGGACTTGAACAACCAATGTTTAGCTTAGTAGATGAGTGCAAACTCTTCCCACCAACCAGGAACCTACAAGGACAAAACTACATACTTATTCAATGGATAAAAGAAAATTTAGCAATTGTGCTAGGCCTAGAAATAATTTTAAGAACTTTCTTCTCAGAGATATTCAGAAAGAATGGCCAAAAACTGCTTTTAACTGATATATGGGAAGAGGTATAGTTCTTGTGTGCCACTAACCAGCTGTGTGCCTTTAAGGTGCTTCATCTCCTAGGTCTTGATTTTCTCATCTAGGAGATGAGAGTCATGCCTGTTTTACCTTCAAAGTCTTTGGAAGGGCCAGTTAAGAAACTGGATGGGAGTTTTCTGTGAGAAACATAAACCAGATCCAAACCCAAACAGTACTACTGTTGTAACCCTGGTTTTTACAGAAAGCCATGCTGGAAAAATACATCACCATCTTTATTTATATTGATGTCTACCTTCAGACACCCAGTTCAAAATGAACATTTGTATAAAGTTTTAAAAATAAAAACCAGTGGCTTTTGGAATCTCCTCTCTTTTTGACAATAACTAAGTTTTTGCTTTTCAAAATCATGGAAAGTACCCAGGAATCCTTCATCTAGGAGCTCAATGTATACACGAGCCCATTTATCTGCACCCCTACACAGGAAGTGGACAATCACAGCTGAGACCACTGCAGAATCCCAGGTCTATAGAGGATAGCTGTTCCAATGGTGACAGCAGGAGTTAGAAACTTACTGTGGAGTCACCAAAGTTGTCATTGGTCCTTTGAGGGCTACGTGTCTATGTACCATGGGATATTTGCAGTTGGAACCATAGAGCCACATATCAGCTGGGCAAGACATAATTCTACATACATCCTTTAGAATCTTATAAAGGCTGTGATTCAACATTTACTGAGCATAAATCGATAGCCTGGAATGTCACATCTTTCACATCACTAGGAAATACCTGTTTTTTAAAAAGATAGTTTAATGTATTTGTCAATATCTACCTTATTGAATTGAGTTAATATTAGGACTATCCAGGGCAGAATAATTAATATGCTGCCACTAGATTAGGAATCGGTTCTAGAGAAGAAACTGCCACCAAATTCTCTGTTCTAAACAAAGGCACATTGGCAATTTAATCAATCTCAAGAATTGTTAGCATATTGCCTGTGAAATTGACTAGCACAGCACAAAACATAGGGCAAATATCAGATTATTTTGATATCTGTAAGATTTGTTGGCCTCACTGAGCTCATTCTTTTTTTTAATAATTATTTTTGTTTATTTGTTTATTGAGGTATAACATGCACAGAGTAATCAGCACATACCTTAAGTGTGCATGAGCTCATTAATTTTTAATATCTTATTAAAAATTTATAATTAAAAAAATAATCTTCTCAGCTGTGCCTTATGTGCTTGGCCAATGAAGGTGTTGCAGCTGCTTATGCAGCTGGTTAAGTTTTGCACTAAGGCTGACAAAACTGTATTGCTGGAATAGGACCAACTCCATGAGGATGTCTCTCCAAGCAGAATTGAGTATGTATATTTAAATGCATTGATATATGTGAGCAATATGAATATTAAAAGGCCATTAAAAGATCAAAATATAAGAGTTATGATAGGAGTGTAGGTATATGTATGTAAGGAGTGGCTATATTAAGACTATTTGACCTCTAGGAGCAGAGCTTCAATGAAGAAGAAAAAGGATAAATCCTCAGATGCCTGGACCTCAGCTGGAACAGAAAATGCCCCACAATCTGGGCACCAGGTGGCTCTCTGTCATTGTTTCTCTATAAGATGTCTCTGCTTCCCTCTATATGACAGGTCTATCTCATTCTTGTCACTAGCTCTTTTAATTATTCATAGTTTTCTCTCCCTCAGAGTTATGGGCTTGCATATAGCCTCAGCCTGCCTTGAACCTACCTCTACTTTAAGACATTTTTAAAAATTTAACTCATGTTAATGGAGCTCTGGTGGCATGGAGGGTAAGGCATTTGGCCAATAACCAGAAGGTCAGAAGTTCAAACCCAGCAGCTGTTCTGTGGGAGAAAGTTGGGGAAATCCACAGATTTATCCAGAAGACAGGGACGTCTAAAGATTTACAGTCTTGGAAACCCAATGTTGGTTGCTATGAGTCAGAATCAACTCGATGGCAGTGAGGTTTTTTTTTTTTTTTTTTTTTTTTAATATTAATGGATCAGGGGTTCCTGGCTGCAAATGATTAACACAATTGGCTGCTGATTGAAAGTTGGTAGTTTGAGTCCACCTACACGTTCCTCAGAAGAAAGGGCTGGTGATGTACTTCTAAAATATCAGCCATTGAAAACCCAGTGGAGCACAGTTCTACTCTGACACCCGTGGAGTTTTATTGAGTTAGAATCAACCTGAGAGTGATTCTTATTATTTTTTAAAATAATAAATCCATCTTTTCCATGTCTTTTGTTTTAAATTTCAGAGAGAAAAGGTGTTTTGCAGACTACTATTTGGTTTTCTTTGGTGCAGGGGTTAACCTCTGGCCCCATAAGCTATGGACAGAGAGTGGGTGGGGAAGACACTTGTGTAACAATGTACAGCTACCTATATTTGTCTCTTGAGCTGCAACCAGAGGCTGGACAGTATCACCTAGAAGACCCAAGAAACAACAGCTTTAATACAGCCAAATGGGTGGTTGCTGTGGATATTGGAACTCTGACAAGAGAAAGAAAAAAGTGAAAAGAGTGAGTGTTTCAGTTGATCAATTCCTCCCACTCATTCTTTAGAAATAAGACCTGTTCAATGATGAAAAATCAAAAACTTGAAGACAAGTCAGCTACACAGGTCACCATGAAGACAAGGTCCACAGATTTACCAGAAGGTGCTAGCTAGAGTGGAGAGGAGCCTATATATCGAGAGACAAATTAGCTGTGGCAGATGTTGCTTCTTAAAGAGACCTGACTCAAAAAGTAGTGAGTCTCTGCTTTTTCAGATGTGAGGGAGATAAACGGCTTTTTCAGGCTAATGCATCTCAGAAATTCCCATGTTTCTTTGCAGTCTGATCACTTAGTATTGGAAATATATTAATGTTGTATTTTCTACTGATCATCTTAGTATAATTTTGTGGAACAAAGGCTTGCTTAGTAATTTAGCTGTACTCAGAAGGAAAAGGAAAAGGGAGTAAGCTGGAGAGGGCAAACCCCCAAGCATCATTCAAAAAACAGAACACCTACAAGAATTCACAAAGTTCTCACAAGGGAAGTGCTGCCTCATTACATTTCCAAAGAAGTAATATGGATTTTGGCATGGTGCATATGCATAAAACTAGAGGATGTTAACTAGAGACTACGGGGGGTGAGACGTTCATATCTGCTGAACTTCATGCAAAGGAAAACCTTCATGCAAAGGCTTCAGGAGCCTTTTGTCACTGAAATCCTGTTTGTGTGTCAAGAAGAAGGCCCCTCCAGTCTTATTATAGGGCTTTTGGGGACAGGGGGCCATGTTGAGCAGACCCAGCTCCACTTCACAAACCCTGTGACTCCTTGTTACCAGCCATAGTGCTCAGTTTGCCGCCTTCTTTTATCTCATTTGTCTTAAACTTGCCTCCATTCTTGCAAGGTTAACACCTGTGTTCCAAATTTGTCTTTGCAAGAATCAGGTCTGGATGCCACATGGCTGCACCAGGTCTGCTGACATGTGTCAGAAGGATTATCTACCTGGGAGTCCTTGGAAGCTTCTCTTCCTAGGAGAATCAAGGAATTCAAGGACCCAGGGATAAAAAAAAAAAAAGTCCTTAATAATGTTTTACTATCGTCACAGGCATGTACCACCTGTATATGTATGTGAGAAATGTTAAATACATAAAGCCATGTGGGGGTGCTGCTGTTACAAGAGATGGATCCTCCTTTACTGAGCTTTTATGCTGAGAGTTCATGGTGGGGCTGAGGGCTTACAGTCAGAAATACCACTGTCTAAAGCTCCTGCAAGTTGTACACACGTATGGAAGAGTCAGCTTGTCATTCTGAAGACATTGGCCAAGCCTGTGTTTGTCTCTTCAATCTCCAGGGAGCTCAGTGGGAAATGCTCTCATGCCATTGCTCCAGCTAGGACCTGTGAGGTTAAATTAAACCAGTTGCCATTGAGTCAGTTCTGACTCATGGCAATCTCATGTGTGTTGGAATAGAACTGCTCTATAGGGTTTTCAAGGGCTGGTTTTTTGGAAGTAGATCACCTAGTCTTTCTTCTGAGGCACCTCCGGGTGAACTCATACCTCTATCTTTTGATTAGCAGCAAAGTGTATTAACCATTTGCACCACCTAGGAGTCACGGATGGGCTATGTGACATGTCTATGCCTTAGCAATTGCAAGGGTGGCTTTACACTTCATCAGATAAGAGCTAAAGAGACTAGCTTAAGTTTGTCCTTGTGATTTTAAGTTGTGAGACCTGGAGAATTTGGAAACAAGGCAAAAGTCATCTGAAATATGGCTTTGATAGGAACATGGGACTTTTTCAATCTGAGAATAGCTGATAATCTGGGATTAGGGATAGTTCTCATTTGAGAAACTTTCTGAGTAATCTGTTCCAGTGTCCTGTCTGCATCCTCCTCCCCTCCCCCTCCCCCTCACATCAGGTTTTATTTTTGGTTTTGTAGTACACATACTCCCTCTTTCACTAACCATGAACGTACAAAGGCTTGGCCTGTGGTTAATAGCTAAACTGGTTTGGTAACCAAATTCAGCATAAAGTTTTCTGCAGCCAGGCCACAGAGGGGATGTATAACTCTCTCTGCTCATACTGTTGACAATTACTTTTATTTTATTTATTTATTTATTTTAAGAGCTTGTTTTACATTCAACATTACATGTACATTTAGTTTCACTCCCCATTTACCATGTCCAACCTTAACCAGTCTCCTCATCTCCCTACTCAAAAACCCTCCCCCTGTGCCCCTCATATTTATGCATTCCTGTTTGTCCTACATTTCTTCCATTTGAATGTTGGTCCTCTGGTGCCCCATGGTCTATTGCTCTAAAGGATGTATTATCATAGAGTATGTGGATGCGTGTTAATAATTACTTTGGAAGGAGTTGAATGGTTAGCTCATCTGGGCCACCCCACAGAGTTACCCAAATAATGTTTCTTAGACCCTGCTTTTCTCCAGTCCTTCCTTGCTCCAGAACCTACCAAGGCACAACCATGGCCATGTTATAGTTTTTTTTTTTTTTTTTTTCTCTCTCTCTTTTTTTCATAGATTTAGTTTTTCTTTCTTTTTGTAAATTGAGATTTGGGTGAAAGTTTATAGGGCAAACTGGTTTTCCATTCAACAATTCATATATATTTTATTCTGTGACATTGATTGCAGTCCTCACAATGTAGCAGCACTCTTCCCAATGCCTCCATATGTTTACCATTTGTTCTGGTTAACTACTGTTGCTCTGATAGGAATATACCACAAATTTGATGCCCTTAACAAACAGGAGTTTATTCTCTCAAAGTCTGGAGGCTTTAAGTCCAAGTTCAAAGTGGGCTGTGTGAAAGTCCTGGACCTTGGGCTTTAGCTCTACCTCTTGCTCCCAGCCCACTGAAGCTAGAGGCATCTCTTCACTCAGGCAGCTACTGGTGGCTGAAGCTAACAAACCCACGGTTGATAAGTAAAAAGGCACAGCCCTGATGTTACCAAACCACATGGCAGGCCATTAATTCAAGTCCATTGTAGGCCCCAAGGTTGGCAAAGCATGGCAGGCTGCTGAACAATGATACAGCTACATGCAGGGTCCAAGTGTGCCATAAGCTAGAGACCATTCCGAAAGCTGCTTCTTATATACGGGAAGCAGACCACATATCCAAAGCAGCTACTCAGTTGCTTGTGCTAGATCCCACCATGGAGCTGACTGTCAGTTTCATCACGGAGAATAACTATCACCAGCTGCCCAGCCACTCAACCAGGCCCAGCCAAGCTTACACACAAACTTAACCACCACAATTCCACCCCTTGTCAACTTGGCACCTGTACAGATCTTCATTAGGTGGTATCTGTACAGATCTCTTCACTGGGTGACTCTAGTCCCCTAGTTCCTGAGTGGCAACCTTACTCCTTTGGCCTGGTGGGCCCCATTCCTCTCCCTCTTGGGCATGGTGGCCCTACCCCCTCTCTCTTGGGCAGCAGCTATGGCTCCATCCCACTGGCTCACATGAATGAGAAGCCCCCACTTCAGAACCAAGTTGGTGAAGGTCTGGCTCTTTGAAACCTAGGGGGCTGTGGTGATTCCACCACCAAAGGCCATGGTCCTACCCTTTGAGGCTGAGACAGCTCTGCTTCCCATTTCCTTGGTCTCTCCACTTCTGCCAATTAATGCCCAGGGGCAACCCCCTCTGCTGGAAATCTTCCTGCCCAAAAGACACTTAGCTTTCTTGCTCTGTGGGCTGGCCAAACTGCTACTTCATCTCATGTGTTCCCTTCTACCAATTAATGCTCGAAGGCAACCCACTCTGCCAGGAAGCCACCTACCCAATAGCACCCAGCTTTCTCCTCCGCGGGCTGGTAAGTCTGTTGCTGTTTAATACCGGTTTCTGGGCTCTGCTCCTGACGTTTCTCATGCCGGTCTCTTAGCTCTGCTCCTGACGTTTCTCATGCTGGTCTCTTAGCTCTGCTCCTGCTGTCTCTCATGCCGTATGCTGGGGTTTCTCTGCCAGGGTCTGGGGTCAAGGACACACTCCACTCCTGTTTCCACATTTTAGGTATCTGTCAGAGCAGCACCCCACTCTCTTGGTACCATATTCTGTTCTGGTACCTAGTGCCACTCTGATAAGAATATACCACTGCAGTGTAGTAAATTACTTTGTGTGGCTTTTCTACCCATAAGTCTTTGTAAACTCCAAGGTGGAATTTGCTATGAGAAACTGAGGAGCTCCTGATTGCTGAAGGTGTCCACCTGGAGTATTTCTGTTGGGAGTGGCACAAAACAATGTTCTGGGAGGTGCCCACTCTCTCTCATGTGCT
>NW_006922010.1:1394448-1398951 GCF_000298275.1 Orycteropus afer afer | reverse complement strand
GAGAGGTGGTGGGTGCTTTGGGAGGAATGGTTGGTGAAAGGGCTGGAGGGAGGCAGCATGTTTGGCCTTGCAGTAATAGGCCTTGGGTTACTGCTGTCTTCCTCTTGTGAGATTAGAGGAGGTCAGAACATGTGGCCTCCTTGCCGTTTTTGCAACCACAAATGGGATGGCCTTAATAAACAAGAGTTTATTCTCTTACAGTTTGGAGGCTTCAAGTCCAAGTTCAAAGTGCCAGACTCTAGGGGCTGTGTGGAAGCCCCTCAACCTTGGGCTTCAACTCTGCCTTTTGCTCCTGGCCCACTGAAGCTAGAGGCATCTCTTCACTCAGGCAGCTACTGGCTGCTGAAGTTAACAAGCCCAAGGTTGACAAGTAAACAGGCACAGCCACAATGTTACCAAATCACACGGCAGGCCATTAATTCAAGTCCATTGTAAGCCCCAAGGTTGGCAAAGCATGGCAGGCTGCTGAACAATGACACAGCTACATGCAGGGTTCAAGCATGCCATAAGCTAGAGACCATTCCCAAGGCTTCTCCTTATATACAGGAAGCAGACCACATCCCTAGTTGCTCACAGTAGATTCATGGAACTGATTACCAGTCTCCTCATGCAGAATACTATATCAGCTGCCAAGCTACTCAGCCACGCCTAGCCAAGTTGACACACAGACTTAACCACTATACCATTTATATTCATCCTTCTTTTCTATCACTTTCTGCTTCTGACCTTTATTACTGGGCAAATGCTACCCTTTTAATCTCATATGGTTGATTGTTCTAAATTTGTTCACTCTCGTGGTGCAGTCAGTTAACTTAGTATGGCTCTTCTAGCCTTGGTCTTTGTGACTCCCATCACATTACTGGGTAGAACATTGTGAACGTAAGGTGCTTGTGGCCCCCAAAGGGATTGGATAGCTTGTTAGTAATGTAAATAAGGTACATGGTACCTTTGTGAGGGTGGGACCATGGAAATAAGGTATATTGAACCCTAATGTGGAGATTGGTTAGTTTTGCCATTCTGCTAGGCTTAGAATGAGCCCCCCTAGAGGCAGAAAGGGGGATCTCACTGCTATCAAGAGAGAAGAGCAGGAAGTGGAGTGGAGTGCATCCTTGAACCTGAGGTCCCTGCTCTGGGCCTCTTTGGCAGAGAGAACAGCAGAGTTGGCAGCAGCGGAACAAAGAGACTCAAGGCAAAGCAACAGGCTTGCTGGCCCCCAGAGAGTGAGAAAGCTGAATGCCTTTGGGCATGAATCTTGCTGGTGGAGTAGGGTGCACCTAGGTGCTCCTATCAACAGAGCTAAAATAGCTTTGTAATGCTTGCCCAGGCAAGGCAGAGGCCAGGCTGAGAGGCCAAGGGCCAAAGAGAGGCATGGCTGAGGGCATGACCAAAGGGAGGCTACCCTGATTGTTCCCAAACCTTAACTGTAATCTGTTATTTCCCTAATAAACCCCATAACTGTGAGTATTATCTGTGAGTTCTATGTGGCCATTGTAATGAATTATCAAACTCAGCAGAGAAGTAGAGAGTGCTGTGGGAGGGAGAGTTTGTGTCAGAGTTGGTAAACAAGGTTGGAGGGTGGGGCATGTCTGGCTTCATAGCAATAAGCTTTGGCTGCTGATGGTGATTCTGTGTCCCCATCATGAAGTTAGAGAAGGTCAGAAGTTTCTGCTTCCATGCCCATTTTGCAGCTCTATAGGCCTATCATTTGGCTATAAAATTTATACTCCACCAATCTTTTAGGGTCCTTTGTGTCTGCCAGGCCAAATGGAAAAGTCTGCATTGCATGTGATAAGCTCTCTGCCTGGATAACGTGCCTATTAAAGCATAATTGAGACTGCAAAGTTGGCCTTAAACATTTTTTTTTTTCCCCAAGTTCCCTTCTTGCCTCTTCTTGTCTCTACTACTTCTTGCTCTGAGTTTTGTGAAGAGCCAGATGTTTGACGGAGTTAATGTTTCTAAATTTCAAAAGCTTTGAATACTAAGAAAAATCTATGAAAGACTCAAGGCAAAGAGTTTTTATCAAAAACTACAGAATAGGAGCAAGAATGGCCAGACTTCGTCTCACCTATTTTGGTCATGTTGTAAGAAGGAACCATTCCCTGGAGAAGGATGTCATGCTTGGTAGGGTGAAGGGTCGACGAAAGAGGGGGAGGCCTTCAACGAGATGGATTGATACGGTGGCTGCGATGATGGGATCAAGTATAGCGGGGATTGTGGGGCTGGCGCGGGATCGGGCGGTGTTTCATTCTGCCGTGCATGGGGTCGCTGTGAGTAGGAAACGACTCGACGGCACTTAACAACAACAACAGAATAGGAGAGAATGGATGATGATGATGAACTTCGGGAGAGAAGAATCTTTCTAGACTATTGGTGAAGAGTTTTGAGTGAGGATTAGGAGAAGAGAGCAAGAGTTTAGTGCTACTGTTGAGCCCTGCCCAAACCCTGGATTGAGAGTGTGGAAAGTGGAAGGATAGTTTGGGGATCTGAGGGCAAAGAGGACATGTCTGAGGGGAACTTTGGGAGAAGAAATCTTAACAGGTGCCCTGCCCCACAGCTTGTGAAGCATAGAGATGGTGGCAGGTAATTTTAAGCAGAAGGAGAACCTGCATTAGACATTCTCCCTCCCTGTCCACCCAAGTTTCATTTGGCTCCTTTGATGCATGGAGGAAAAAAAAAAAAATATATATATAAAATCTTAGATAAATGACAGTTTTAAAACCTGTTTAGTCTAATTGGGATTCACATTGGGATAGTTCACAGGACCCAAAACAGATGCTGTAGTGTGAACATTGTAAGTTTGAGAATGAATAAAGGAAGAAGTGAGCAGGTCTGAGAGTGTCACGTAGTTAGTGAGAGCCAAGATGTGGTCCAAGATGGAAAGAGGAGTATATTTTTCCTGGACCAGTTATGGGGCTTTTCTTGTGCTGAGAGACCAGATGACAAGTTCTTCATGCAGGGAAGTGAGTATGGACCACTCAGGTATTAATTGTGGTGAATACTATGGAGGAAATAAGAAAGAAGACCAGGTGAGATGCTGCAAAGGTGATATTGAACTCAAAGGCAGGATGAGAAAAAGGTAGTTAGGGAGGAGGGAGTATCTACGCAGAGGGAGCAGGTGTGAAGTGTCTGAAAGCAGAGAGTGCAGGCTGCGTTTAAGGAAGTAGAAGGAGGTCAGAGTAGTTGGATTGTGGAAGACAGCTGCATGAGCCAGGTTGTGCAGGCAGACGGAAACAGATAATGTAGGCCTTGTTGCTCTAGAACTGAGTTTGGATTGTTATCAATAGGAAAGAAACAGACTATGTCCTCAAGGAGCTCAAAGTCAAGTGGGGATGTTGGCTGTTTGAATATAGTATGCTGGGAGCACAGCTTGGTGGTGGTATTTGTGGTGATTCCTGAAGATAAAAGGGTTTGAGGTGGGTTTTAAAGATAAACTTCAAGTCTTTAGGTGGAAGTAGGGAAAATCATGAAACTAATTTTGAAAGAGGTTTTCTATATAGGATGACATTTATTATTATATATTTTTACTTTTATTGTGGTGAAAACATACACAAGACAGTAGCCAACATAACAACTTCCACATTTACAGCTCAGGGACTTTGATGACATCTTTCATGTTGTGCCATCTTTATTGCTATCATTTTCCAAAATATTCCACCACCTGTTAGCATTAACTCAATGTCCCCCAAACAAACACTTTCCCTTTCCCTCTTCCTCTTCCCATGACAACCATTAGTAATCTTTGGTAAAACTATATATCTATATGTTGTTGTTATGTGCTGTTGAGTTGGACCTGATTCATAGCCACCCCTCCTTGGGTTTCTGAGGCAAGATCACTATGGAAGTAGATTGCCCAACTTTCCTTCTGAGAAGTGGCTTGTGGGTTGGAACTGCCAGCCTTCTGGTTAGCAGTCAAGTGCCTTAGGCACTATGCTACCAAATATATATCTAGAAATTTTCCTTCCCCTCCCCTCCTATCCCTGGTAACCAACAAAGAACATTTCCTTCTATGTATAAACCTTTCCTTCACTTTTCACAATAGTAGACAACATTTGTCCTTCTGTGATTGACTTATTTCACTCAATATAATGTCCTCCAAGTTCATCCATGTTATGCAGTGTTTTGCAGATACTACATTATTCTTTAGGGTTGCATAATATTCCATTGTGTGTATGCACCACATTTTGTTTATCCATTCCTCAGTTGATGGGCACTTAGGTTGTTTCAATCTCGTTGCTATTGTGAATAGTACTGCAATGAACATGGGTGTACATATATCTATTCATGTCCTGCCTCTCATTTCTTTAGCTTATATACCTACTAATGGGATTGCTGGATAGAAATGGTATTTATATTTCCAACTTTGTAAGAAATTGCCATACTGATTTCCACAGTGGTTGTATCATTTTACAGTCCCACTGGCAGTGAATGAGAGTCCCAATCTTTCCGCATCCTCACCTTGTTACCCTCCCAAGAGGGACCGGGTCTCCGGGAGCAAGGTAAGCA
>NW_006922010.1:1353356-1391571 GCF_000298275.1 Orycteropus afer afer | reverse complement strand
AACACCACCACCAGCATTTGTTATTTTCTGTCTTGTTGAACTTTGCTATTAATGCTGGGGTGAGATGCTATCTCATGAATGTTTTGATTTGCATCTCTCTAATGACTAATGGGGAGTTCTAGTGGCATAGTGCCTAAGGCATTTGACCGCCAACCAGTAGGCTAGCAGTTCAAACTCACCAGTCACTCTTTGGAAGGAAGATTGGGAAATCTATCTGCATAGAAATACTGCCTTGGAAACCCAAGGAGAGGTTGCTATGATTGTGAACATTTCTTCATGTGTTTGTTGGCTGCCTGAATATCTTCTTTGGTGTCTTCTGCCCATTTTTGAATTGGATTGTTTGTCTTTTTGATGTTGAAGAGTTGGAGTAAATTTTAGAGATAAGTCCTTTGTCCGATATGTCATTGCTGAATATTTTCTCTCATTCTGTAGGTTCTCTTTTTATTCTTTTGGAGAAGTCTTTTGCTGCACATAAGAATTTAATTTTTAGAAGGTCCCAATCATCTAGGTTATCTTCTGTTTATGCATCTTGGGTTATGCTTAATAGTCTATTTATGCCATAAATTAGGGCCCTATGTTTGTGTCAGGAGCTCTGGTAGCATAGTGCCTAAAGCACTTGACTGCTAACCAGAAGGCTGGCAGTTCAAACCCACCAGCCACTCCTTGGAAGGAAGATGGGGCAATCTACTTCCATAGTGATACTGCCTCAGAAACCCAAGGAGGAGTCGCAATGAGTTAGGTCCAACTCGACGGCACACAACAGCAGCATGTTTGTGTCTATTTTTTCTTTGATGAATGTTAATAGTTTTAAGTTTCAAGTCTTTAATCTTTAAGGCTTTGAAAAACTGGAGCTAGTTTTTATGTATGGTGTGAGGTATGGATCTTGTTTCAGTTTTCTGCAAATGGATATACAGTTCTGCTGACTCCATTTGTGAAAGAGACTATCACTTCCCAATTTAATGGATTTCAGTCCTTTGTCAGAGATTAACTGACCATAGATGGATAGATCTATTTCTGGGTTCTCAATTCTGTTCCACTGGTCTATGTGTCAGGAGCTCTGGTGGCATAGTGCCTAAGGCATCTGACTGCTAACCAGAAGGCAGGTGGTTTAAACCCAGCAGCCACTCCTTGGAAGGAAGACTGGGCAATCTGCTTCCATAGTGATACTGCCTCAGAAACCCAAGGAGGGGTTGCTATTAGTTGAATTGACTAGATGGCAGTGAATTTGGTTTTTGTGTTTTGGTCTATGTGTCACTCCTTGCAAGGAAGGTTGTGCAATCTACTTCTGTAGAGATAGCATCTCGGAAACCTAAGGAGGGGTTGCTGTGAGTTGAGATCAACTTGATCGCAGTGAGTTTTTTTTTTTTTTAATTTTTTGGTCTCTGTGTCAGTCGTTGTACCAGTCCCAGACCATTTTGACCACTGTGGCTGTATGCTAGGTTTTGAGATCTGGGAGTGTGAGACCTCCTACTTTGTTCTTTTTCAGTGGTGCTTTGCTTATCTGAGGTCTCTTTCCTTTCCATATGAAATTAGTGATTAGGTTTTCCATGTACTTAAAGAATGTTGATGGAATCTGGATCAGGATTGCACTGACTGTATGGATTCCTTTGGGTATTATTGACATTTTCACAATGCTCTATCTTCCTATCCATGAGCATGGTATGTTCTTCCATTTATGTAGATCTTGAAATTTATTTAAGTAGTGTTTTGTGGTTTTCTTTCTGTAAGTCTCTTGTGTTCCTGAAAAGATTTATTCCCAAGTATTTTATCTTTTTGATAGCTATTGTAAATGGTATTGATTTCCTTATTTCCTTTTTGAAGACCTCTTTGCTGATGTAGAGGGATCTAACTGATTTTTGTATGTTGATCTTGTGTCCTGCCACTATGCTAAATTTTTCAATAAGTTCCAGTAGTTGTTTTGCTGAGTCTCCTGGATTTTCTATGTATAGGATCATATAATCTTCAAATAAGGATAGTTTTAGTTTTTCCTTACAATTCACAGACTTTTGATTTCCCTTTCTGGCCTTATTACCCTGGCTAGGACTTCCAATACAATATGGAATAGAAGTGGAGATAGAGGGCATCATTGTCTGGTTCCTGTTCACAAGAGGAATGGTTACAGTCTCTCTTCCTTGGGAATAATGTTGGCTATTGTTTTTGCATATACACCCTTTATTATGCTGAGGAATTTACCTTCTATTCCTATTTTTCTGAGAGTTTTTTTTTTTTTAATCAGGAATAGATATTAAATATTACCTAATGCCTTTTCTGCATTTATAGATATGATCATGTGATTCTTTTCCTTTATTTTACTTTTGTGATAGATTATGTTGATTGTTTTTCTAATGTCGAGCAATCTTTGCATACCTAGTATGAATCCCATTTGGTCTTGATGCATTATTTTTTGGATATGTAGTTGGAGTCGGTTAGTTAGGATTTTGTTGAAGATATTTCCATCTATATTCATGAGGGATATTGGTCTGTAGTTTTCCTTTTCTAGCATGGCTAGAACAGGTAAGGGGAGAAGCCAGACAGGAAGGAGGAGCCAGAAGCATGGCCAGAATAAGTAAGGGGAGAGGCCAGGCAGGAAGCAGGAGCTGGCACCACAGCCAATGCAGGTAAGGGGAGAGGGTAGAAAATGAGCTGAGTGGTTTGAAACAGCTAAGTGAGATGAACTAGTCTGTCAGTTTATCATATTGTGGTGGCTTGTGTGTTGCTGTAAGTCTGCAGGCTATTCCAACATTATGTCAATGCTAAGACAGTTACCCATGGTGGACAGGTTTCAGCAGAGATTCCAGACTAAGATAGACTAGGAAGAAGGAAGAAGCCATCTACTTCTCAATGAATTGGCCAATGAAAACCTAATGAATAGCAGTGAAACACTGTCTGATATATTACTGGGAAACGTTATGAATAGCCCTGAAGCTGTCAGATACAGTGCTGGAAGATGAGCCCCTCAGGTTGGAAAGCACTCAAAATATGACTGAGTAAGAGCTGCCTCCACAGCGCAGAGATGACTTCAATGATGTGGATAGAGTAGAGTTTTCAGGACCTCCATTTGCTGATGTGGCACAACTCAAAATAAGAAGAAACAGCTGCAAACATCTATTAATAATCAGAACATGGAATGTATGAAGTATGAATCTAGAAAAATTTGATGTTGTCAAAAATGAAATGGAATGTATAAAGATTCATATCCTAGGAATTAGTGAGCCGAAATGGGCCAGTTTTGGACATTTTAAATCAGACAACCCTATGATCTACTATGCTGGGAATGACAAACTGAAGAAGAACAGCATGACATTCATCATCACAAAGAATGTTTCAAGATCTATACTGAAGTACCATGCTGTCAGTAATAGGATAATACCCATATGCCTACAAGGAAGGGCAGTTAATACCACTCTTATTCAAATTTACAGACTAACCAACAAAGCCAAAGATGAGAAAATTGAAGATTTTTACCAACTTCTGCAGTCTGGAATTGATCAAACATGCAATCAAGATGTGCTAATTATCACTAGTGATTGGAATGCCAAAGTTGGAAATAAAGAAGAATCACTGGTAGTTGGAAAATTTGGCCTTGATAGAAATAACACTGGAGATTGCATGATAGAATTTTGTGAGACTGATGACTTATTCATTGCAAATATATTTTTTTCAACAACACAAATGGCAGCTACACATGTAGACTTCACCAGATGGAGTACACAGGAATCAGATTGACTACATCTGTGGCAAGCGGTCATGGAGAAGCTCAATATTTTCAGCCTGAACAAGTCCAGGAGCTGATTATGAAAGAGACCATCAATTGCTCGTATTCAAGTTCAAGTTGAAGTTGAAGATAATTAAAACAAGTCTATGATAGCCCAAATATGACCTTGAATATATCCCTCTGGAATTTAGAGACCATCTAAAGAATAGATTTGATGCATTGAACACCAATTACCAAAAACCAGAGGAATTGTGGGATGACATCAAGAACATCATCCTTGAAGAAAGCAAGAGGTAATTAAAAAGACAGAAAAAGAAGATCAAAATGGAAGTCAGAAGAGACTCTGAAACTTGCCCTTGAACAAAGAGTAGCTAAAGCAAATAGAAGAAATGACAAGATAAAAGAGCTGAACAGAAAATTTCAAAGAGCAGCTTGAGAAGACAAAGTCAATTACTGTAATGAAATGTGCAAAGATATGGAGATGGAAAGCCAAAGGCAAGAATATGCTTGGCATTTCTCAAGGTGAAAGCAATGAAGAAAAATATTTAAGCCTCGAGTTGCAATATTACAAGATTCTATGGGCAATATATTGAATGATGCAATAAGATCAAAAGAAGATGGAAGTAAGAAACAGAGTCACTGTACTAAAAAAGAATTAATCAATGTTAATCCATTTTAGGGGGTGGCATATGATCAAGAACCAATGGTACTGAAGGAAGAAGTTGAAGCTGCACTGAAGGAATTGATGAAAAACAAGACTCCAGGAATTGATGGAATATTCATTGAGATGTTTCAACAAACAGATGCCACACTACGCCAGGAGATTTGGAAGAGAGCTACCTGGCCAACTGACTGGAAGAGATTCATATTTGTACCCATTCCAAAGAGAGGTGATCCCACAGAATGTGGAAATTATAGAACAATGTCATTAATATTTCACTCAGTAAAATCATACTGAAAATAATTCAAAAATGGTTGCAGCAATATATTGACAGAGAACTTCCAGAAATGCAAGTTAGATTCAGAAGAGGACATGGAATGAGGGATATCACTGCTGATGTCAGATGGATCTTAGCTCAAAGCAAAGAATACCAGAAAGATGTTTACTTGTGTTTTATTGACTGCAAAAGCATTCAATTGTGTGGATCATGACAAATTATGGAGAACATTGAGAAGAATGGGAATTCCAGAACACTTAATTGTGCTCATGAGGCACCTGTACATAGATCAGGGGGCTGTCATTCAAACAGAACCAGGGGACACTGCATGGTTTAAAATCAAGAAGGGAGTGCATCAAGGTTGTATCCTTTGACCATACTTATTCAATCTGCATGCTGAGCAAATAATCCAAGAAGCTGGACTATATGAAGAAAAATGTGGCAACAGGGTTGGAGGAAGAATCATTAACAACCTGCGATACACAGATGACACAACGTTGCTTGCTGAAAGTGAGGATGACTTGAAACAGCAATTGATGAAGATTGAAGAATACAGTCTACCATGTGGATTACATCTCAATATAAAGAAAACAAAAATCCTCACAACTGCACCAACAAGCAGCATCATGATAATATGAGAAAAGACTGAAGTTGTCAAAGACTTCATATTATTTGGTTCCACAATCAACATCAATGGAATCAGCAGTCAAGTCATCAGACAACATATTGCACTGGGCAAATCTGCTGCAAAAGACCTCTTTCAAGTGCTGAAGTGCAAAGATAACAACTTAAAGACTAAGGTGTACCTAACCCAAGCCACGGTATTTTCAATTGCCTCATTTACATGTAAGAGCTGGACAATGAATAAGGAAAACCGAAGAAGAGTTGATGCTAGTGGGTTCTCTAGAGAAACAAAACCAGTAAAGCTTATACATAGAGAGAAAGATAAATTTATCTTAGGAAAATGGCTCACACACTTACAGAAGCTGGCAAGTCCAAAGTTCTTGGACAAATATCAAGCTGTAGACTTTTTCTGACTCACGCAGCTGCATGGGTTGAGGAGCTCAAGGTTGGCAGGCAGTATACTGGCTGTTGACTCCAACGAATGACAAATTCAAGATCTCCAGGCTGAATGGTCTATTGTTTGGTCACAGACAGGTGTAGGCAGCACAACAGAATCCCAATCCACAGAAGAGTGTCTCTTTTCCCAGGATGTCCATAAATATACTGAAAGCAGGCCACACCCCTAGAGAAACTCCCTTTCAATGGACTGGCTGCTCAAAACAGATACATCTGATCCCATCATGGTAATAACCACATCACAACTGCTTAAACCCCACAGAATTGTGGTCCAGCCAAGTTGACACACAGCTCCAACTATCACAACTGAGAATACTGAAAGTACCATGGATTGCTCAAAGAACTAACAAATCTGTCCTGAAAGAAGCACAGCCGGTATGCTCCTTGAAAGGGAGAATGGCCAGACTTCATCTCATCTACTTTGGTCATGTTAGAAGGGACCATTCCCTGAAGAAGGATATCATGGTTGGTAAAGTACAGACCAACGAAAAAGTTGAAAGCCCTCAACAACTTGGATTGATAGAGTGACTACAACGATCGACTCAGGTATAACAAGGATCATGGGGCAGGCACAAGACCAGGCAGTGTTTTGTTCTGCTGTACATAGGATAGGTATGAGTCAGAGACAATTTGACGGCACCTAACAACAACAATAAGTTTTTCTGTCTTGTGGTGTCTTTGCCTGGTTTTGGTATCAGGTTTATGCTTACTTCATAAAATGAATTTGGGCAGATTCCATCCTTTTCTATGTCCTGGAATCATTTGAGTAGGATTGGTGTCTGTTCTTCTCTGAATGATTGGTAGAATTGTCTAGTGAAACCATCTGGACAGGGACTTTTTTGTTGTTGGTGAGTTAATTCCTATTCAGTTTCTTCTTGTGTTATGGGTCTGTTCACATTTTCTACCTCAGTCTGTGTTAGTTTAGGTAAGTAGTGTGTTTCTAGAAATCTGTCCATTTCTTCTAGGGTTTCAAATTTGTTGAAGTACAGTTCTTTTCTAGTATTCTGATATTATTCTTTGTTTTCTGTTGGTTCTGTTGTGACGTGGCCCATTTCATTTCTGATCTGTGTTATATGCATCTTGTCCTTCATTTCCTTTGTTAAGTTTGCCAGTGATTTGTTGATTTTATTAATCTTTTTAAAGAACAAATTTCTAGTATTGTTGATTTTTTTTTTATTGTCTTCCTATTTTCTGTTTCATTTATTTCTGCTTCAATCTTTATTATTTCTTTTCTTCTGGTGACTATAGGCTGTTTTTGCTTCCCTTTTTCTAATTTTTGGAAATTGGAAAATGTTGGGCTAAGGTGTTGATTTTGGCTCTTTCTTCATTTTTGATGTGTGCATTTATTGCTATAAATTGCTCTTTGATCACTGCTTTTATTGTGTCTCAGAGATTTTGGTATGTTTTATTTTCATTCTCACTCAATTAAAAAACTTTTTTTTATTTCATTTTTCATTTCTTCTATTACCAGTCATTTTTGAGGAAGGTGTTTTTCAGTTTCCATGCATTTGCTCTTTTTCCACTGATCTTCCTAGTGTTGATTTCTAATTTTATAGCATTGTGATTTGAGAAGGTGCTTTGCAGTATTTCTTTGTTTTTAAATTTATTGAGGCTTTCTTTGTAGCCTAACATATGGTCTATCCTGGAGAATGTTCCACGTGTGCTGGAAAAGAATGTATGTTTAGCTGTTGTTGGGTGGAGTGCCCTGTAGATGTCTGTAAGGTCAAGTTGGTTGATGGTATTGTTTAGCTATTCTGCATCTTTGTTGAATTTCTTTCCAGATGATTTATCTCTTGTTGAAAGTGGTGTATTAAAGTCTCCTCCTACTACTGTAATACACTACTTTCAACAAGAGATAAATCATCTGGAAAGAAATTCAACAAAGATGCAGAATAGCTAAATGTCTCCTACTATTACTGTAGGAGCTCTGGTAGCATAGTGCCTAAGGCACTTGACTGCTAACCAGAAGGCTGACGGTTCAAACCCACCAGCCACTTCTCGGAAGGAAGGTTGGGCATTCCTACCTCCGTAGTGATACTGCCTCGGAAACCGAAGGAGGGGTCACTATGAGTCAGGGCTGACTCGATGGCAAATAACAACAATAACAGCTATTACTGTGGTACCATCTATTTGTCTTTTCAATTCTGTTAAAATCTGCTTTATGTATTTTGGGAATCTTTCATTGGGTGCATAGATATTTATTATGGTTATGTCCTCTTGTACAATTGATCTTTTAATCATTACATAATATCCTTCCTTGTCTCTTATGGTCATTTTTGCCTCAAAGCCTATTTTATCAGAAATTCGTGTTGCCACTCCTGCCCTTTTCTGGTTGCCATTTGCATGGTATATGTTTTTCTCACCTTTGATTTTTAGTCTATTTTTGTCTTTGAGTCTAAGATGAGTTTCTTGTAGACAGCATATTGATGTCTTCTTATACAGTCTGCAACTCTCCATATCTTCAGTGGTGCGCTTAATCCATTGGCATCCAGTGTAATTATCGACAAATATGAATTTATCGGAGTCATTTTGTTATGTATTTTTTCTAGGTGTTGCTGATTTCTTTGGTCCATATTATTTTCTGTGCTGAGCTCATTTTGTTTATGAATCTTGTTATCATCTCCTTCATTATTATTGCTTTAGCATTTACTAAATATTTGTGCTTGTCCTTTGTTTTTTATTTTGATGTGAAGGTTTGTTATTTTTTCTTTGAGGTTACCCTGTGATTTATTATTTTTTTCCCCAGTTTAAAATAGATTGTTCTATTTCACAATTGTCTTGACTTCCTCACTATTTAGATTGGTATAAGTAAACTATTTATTCCTTCTTTTTGGTTTGTTGTTGTCCTCACTTGCCAATTGATGTCTCTGGTTCCCTGTTTACAGTCTTGTAAGCTTATTTTATTGTGGATACTTCTATAACTAGGTTGGTTTCTGGGTTATGTCATCATTGTATTAATGGTTGGTTGCTTTTTTCTATTATTGGTTTTCTGTTCAAAGGACTTTAGTAACTCTTCTAAGGCTGGTCTGGTTTTAACAAATTTCCTTAATTTCTGTGTGGTAGTTAAGATTGTGTGTAAAGTTGGCTGGGCCTGGTTGAGGGGCTGGGCAGCTGGATGTAGTATTCTCCATGATGAGACTGGTAATCAACTCCATGGCGGAATCTAATGTGAGCAGCTGAGTAGCTGCCTTAGGGATGTGGTCTGCTTCCTGTATATCAGGAGAAGCCTTGGGGAACAATCTCTAATTTATGGCACACTTGAACCCTGCATATAGCCATATCGTTGTTCAACAGCCTGCCATTCTCTGCTTATCTTGGGACCTTCAATGGACTTGAATTAATGGCCTCCTGTGTGGTTTGGTAACATCAGGACTGTGCCTTTTTGTTTGTCAACCTTGGGCCTGTCAGCTTCAGCAGCCAGCAGCTGAGTGAAGAAAAGCCTCTAGCTTCAGTGGGCTGGAAGCAGGAGGCAGAACTGATTCCCAAGGTTGAGGGGCTTTCACCCAGTCCCTAGAGCCTGACACTTTGAACACAGACTTAAAAAGCCTCCAAACTGTAAGGGAATAAATTCTCGTTTCTTCAAGCCACCCCATTTGTGGTATATTCTTGTCAGAGCAGCACTAGGTAACCAGAACATTCTGCTTATCTGGAAATCTCCTAAATCCATCCTCATATTTGATGGACAACTTTGCTGAGTCTATAATTCTTGGTTGAAGATTGTTTTCTTTCAGGGTTCTATATATATCACCCCATTGCCTTTTTGCCTGCATGGCTTCTGCTGAGAAATCAGAGCTTAGTCTTACTGGTTTCCCTTTATTTGTAACTTTTCATTTTTCCCATGCTGCTTTCAGGATACTTTCTTTGCCTTTGGTTTTGGTGAGTTTGATTATGATATGTCTTGGAGATTTTCTTTTGTTGTCTGTCCTGTTTGGGGTTTGTTGAACTTCTTGAATGGATATATTATCATCTTTCATCATATTAAGCTCCAAACCCAGAGCAGGAAAAGGAGGGGAACACTGGGGATGAAAAAAAGCCACAGGAACAAAGTAAGGGGAAGGAGACAGGCTCCATGCCCAGAGGCAGGAAAGGGAGGGAAATGCTGGGGAAGACAAAGCTGCAGGATCCAGGTAGAATCCAGGTAAGGGGAGAGTAGAGAGGTTTTGAACAGCTAAGGGAGATGAACTTGTCTGTGAGTTTGTCTTACTGTGGTGACTTGAGGCTGTGCCACTGTTGTTTCAAACATCAGCAGGGTTGCACGTAGTGCACAGGTTTCAATGCAGCTTACAGTCTGACACAGACTAGGAAGAAGGAAGAGGCCATCCACTTCTCAAAGAATTGGTTAGAGAAAACCTTATGAATAGCAGAGAAACACTGTCTTATACATTACTGGACAGCTTAACGAATAGCTCGGAAACATTGTCCGATACAGTGCAGGAAGATGGGCCCCTTAGGTCAGAAGGCACTCAATATATGACTGGGAAAGAGCTGCCTCATTAGAGCAGAACCAACCTTAATAATACGGATAAAGTAAAGCTTTCAGGACGTCCATTTGCTGATGTAGCATGAACCAAATTGCGGAGAAATAGCTGCAAACATCCATTAATAATCAGAACATAGAATGTATGAAGTATGAATCTAGGAAAGCTGGAAGTTATCAAAAATGAAATGGCACATATAAGGATTGATATCCTAGGCATTAATGAGCTAAAATGGACCAGTTTTGGCCATTTTAAATCAGACAACCATATGATCTATTATGCTGGGGATGACAGTTTGAAGAGGAATGGTGTGGCATTCATCATCACAAAGGATGTTTCAAGATCTGTCCTGAAGTACAATGCTGTCAGTGATAGGATAATATCCATACACCTCCAAGGAAGACCAGTTAAACTACTATCATTCAAATTTACACACCCACCACCAAAGCCAAAGATGAGGATATTGAAGATTTTTGTCAACTTCTGCAGTCTGAAATTGACCAAACATGCAATCAAGATGTGTTAATTATCACTGGTGAGTAGAATGTAAAAGTTGGAAACAAAGAAGAAACACTGGTAGTTGGAAAATTTGGCCTTGGTGACAGAAATAATGCTGGAGATCACATGGTAGAATTTTGTAAGACCAATGACTTATTCATTGCAAACACCTTTTTTCAACAGCACAAATGGTGGCTGTACACATGGACTTCACCAGATAGAACATACAGGAATCAGTTTGACTACATCTGTGGCAAAAGGCAGTGAAAAAGCTCAATATCTTCAGCCAAAACCAGGCCAGGAGCTGATTGTGGAACAGACCATCAACTGCTCATATGCAAGTTCAAGCTGAAGTTGAAGACAATTAAATCAAGTCCACAAGAGCCAAAAGGTGACCTTGATTATATCCCTCCTGAATTTAGAGACCATCTAAAGAATACATTTGCTGCATTGAGCACCAATGACAGAAAACCAGAAGAATTGTGGGATGACATCAAGAATATCCTCCATGGAGAAAGCAAGGGGTCATTAAAAAGATGAGAAAAGAAGAAAAGACCAAAATGGATGTCAGAAGAAACTCTGAAACTTGTGCTTGAGTGGACAGTAGCTAAAGCAAATGGAAGAAATGACTAGATAAAAGAGCTGAACAGAAGATTTCAAAGAACAGCTTGAGCAGACAAAGCCAATTACTATCATGAAATGTGCAAAGACCTGGTATTAGAAAACCAAAAGGGAAGAATATTCTTGGCATTTCTCAAGCTGAAAGAACTGAGGAAATATGTAAGCCTGGAGTTGCAATATTGAAAGATTCTGTGGGCAAAATATTGAATGTTGAAGGAAGTGTCAAAAGAAGATGGAAGGAATACACAGAGTCCCTGTACCAAAAAGAACTGGTTGATCATCCATTTCAGGAGGTGGCGTATATTCAAGAACCAATGGCACTGAAGGAAGAAGTTGAAGGTGCACTGAAGGAATTGGTGAAAAACAAGGCTTTAGAAATTAATGGAATACACATTGAGATGTTTCAATAAACTGATGCCCCACTGGAGGCACTCACTCAGTTATGCCAGGAGATTTGCAAGACAGCTACCAGGCCAACTGACTGGGAGAGATCCATATTTGTACCCATTCCAAAGAAAGGTGATCCCACAGAATGTGGAAATTATCGAACAATATCATTAATATTGTATGCAAGTAAAATCTTACTAAAGATAATTCAAAAATGGTTGCAGCAGTATATTGACAGAGAACTTCCAGAAATTAAAGCTGGATTCTGGAGAGCACATGGAAGGAAGGATATCATTGCTGGTGTCAGATGGATCTTGGTTGAAAGCAAAGAATACCAGAAAGATGTTTACTTGTGTTATATTGATTATGCAAAAGTATTTGATTGTGTGGATCATAACAAATTGTGGATAACTTCGAGAAGAATGGGAATTCCAGAACACTTAATTTACTCATGAGGAACCTGTACATAGACCAGGACACTGTCATTCGAATAGAACAAGGGGATACTACATGGTTTAAAATCAAGAAAGTTGTGTGTCAGGGTTGTATTCTTTCACCATACTTATTCAATCTGTATGCTGAGCAAATAATCCAAGAAGCTGGACTATATGAAGAAGAATGTAGCATCAGGATTGGAGAAAGAATCATTAACAACCTGTGATACACTGACAACACAGCTTTCCTTGGTGAAAGTGAGGATGACTTGAAGCACTTACTGATGAAGATTGAAGAATGCAGGCTGCAGTATGGATTGCTTCTCAACATAAAGAAAACAAAAATCCTCACTACTGGACCTATAAGAAGTGTCACGATAAATGGAGAAAAGCTTGAAGTTGTCAAAGACTTCACATTGCTTGGTTCTACAATCAACACCAATGGAAGCAGCAGTCAGGACATCAGACAACATATAGCACTGGGCAAATCTGCTGCAAAGGAACTTTTTCAAGAGCAAAGATGTCTCCTTGAGGACTAAGGTGTGCCTGACACAAAGCATGATATTTTCAATCACCTCATAGGCATGTGAGAGCTGGATAATGAATAAGGAAGACTGGAGAAGAATTGATGCTTCTAAGTTGTGGTCCTGGCTAAGAATACTGTAAGTACTATGGACTGCTAGAAGAACTAACAAATCCATCCTGGAGGAAGTGCAGCTGGAATGGACCTTGGAAGCAGAATGGCCAGACTTTGTCTCATCTATGTTGGTCATTGTGGAAGGTTGATGAAAGAGGGGAAGGCCCTTAATGAACTGGATTGACACAGTGGCTGTGGTGATGGGTTCAAGTATAGCAGGGATCATGGAGCTGTCGTGGGACAAGGCAGTGTTTTGTTCTGCTGTGCATGGGGTTGTTATGAGTCAGAGACAACTCGATGGCACCTAACAACAACATTTCCAACAAATCTTCAATAATTTTCTCTGTGGTTTTATTTGTGTCTTCCTGTTTTGGAATTCCAATTAAAACCAATAAAAAACCAAACTCACTGCCCACGAGTCGAATCTGACTCACAGTGATCCCTCTTTGGGTTTCTGAGGCAGTATCACTACGGAAGTTGATTGCCCAACCTTCCTTCCAAGGAGTGGCTGGTAGGTTTGAACCACCAGCCTTCTGGTTAGCAAACTCCAATTACACATAAGTTATTCCTCTTCATGGTATCCCACATGAATCTTAGGCTTTCTACATTTTGTTTTGATCTTTTGTTTACTCGATCCTTTAACAAAGTACTATTGAGGTATTTGTCTTCAATCTCATTAATTTTGTCTTCCATTGATTCAATTATACTCCTTTCCCCTTCAATGTTTTATCTGTTTCTGAAATCTAGTATTAATCTTCTGGATTTCTATTTGTTGTTTTTTATGGTTTCTAAATTTTTTTTTTTATTTTGTCAATTTTTTCTTGTGTTGTTTTCCTAAATTGTTCTAGATTTTTGTCTGTGCTTTCTTTAATTTTGTCAGTGTTTTCCTTGACTTGTCTCTCAATCCATTGAAGGTACCCAAATATAATTTCTTTGAATTCATTATCAGGGAGTTCCAATGCTGCTTCTTCCTAAGGGAGGTTTTCTGGGTTTATATCCTGTTCCCTTGTTTGTACTACTTTATCTTGCTTCTTTATGTGGACTGTGATGGTCTGTTGTCTCTGAGACATTGTGGTGGTATATTTATATTTAATGTGTGAAAGAGAATAAGAGTGTATGCACAGATCTCTGCTAGCTATTTGTAAGGAGCAGTTGATGGTGAATTGAGTTGGTATTGGGTGATGTCTATCATTGGCCATTTGGTGCAAAAGCAAGAGGTGGTTGGGACTGGAAAAGTTGAAGTTATGGTTAGGTTGTGTTGGAACAGTTGCTATCTCTGCTCAGTTAGATGAGAAAAAAGAAAGAAAGAGAAAACCATCATACCACCAAATAAATAAAAACAAGAACTCAAACCACATAAACAAACAGAAACAATTGCCACAAAAAAAGAAAGAAAAGAAATGCAAGAAATGAGTTAAAAAAAAATCCCAAATATATTATTAAAGGGTCAAAGAAAGATAATGGGAAAAGGAGAAGAAGAAGAAAAAAAGCCACAATATCTGTGGAAGGAGTAATGAGAGAAAAGAGCAAGAATACAAGAACAGCAGAGAAAAAATGGGAAAACTGCAAAAGGAAAAACATGGTATGGGAAGAACCAAAAGAAAGAAAGAAAGAAAAAGGGAACTAAGAAAAGGGAAGAGAATAAAAGGGAAAATAAAAGAGAAGAACCAGGGATGTGAAGAGGGGGGGAAAAAGGAAGAAAGGAGAAAGATAAAAATAATAATTGAAAACACACAATCAAAAACTAAACTCTAGGGGGCAGGGTAAGACACTCAAGCTCTGTCAGGGCACAGATTGGGATAGGATTTCTGCTCATCAAGAAGGTGAAAGGAGGTGGGTGATGGACGTACCTCAGTTCACCAAGAGTGTGTGACTTATGAGTAACAAAGGGAATATTTCACCTTTCTAGGAGTCAACCCCCACTCTTCCAGTACTCAGCAAGTGGATGCCACTTGGATATATTCAAAATGGTTGTGCCTGTTGCTTGCAAATATTCAAAATGGCTGCACTCTCAGGACAGCTGCTGAAGTCTGCAGCTCTGTTTGTCTCCTTCTTTGCTGTTTTCCTTTCTGGTTGTCAGACATCAATGCAGTCTTTGCCCATGCTGTCTTCAGTGAGCAGAGCCAATTCTTAAGTTGCTATCGGGATATATTCAAAGTGGCTCTGCCCTCAGGACAGTGTACAGTCCTCAGTTCCATTAGTCTCCTTAGTTACTTTTTTTGTTCAGGTTGTTCTACTAGTTGGTATTAAATCCCCTTCTTTGTCCTTGCTTTCAAAGCTTAGGGTTCAGGATGGTCTGTATCAGCTTCAATTGGTTTTACATTGCTTTGTTGCAGAGGGTCTGTGTAGCTTGTCTGCCTATTCCTCCATCTTGCTGGAACTGACACTTATTTTTCATGTGAATAACATAATTGGATTATTTTGTCTGCATTTGTGGAAACTGCGAAGATGATGAGACTTCAGTTCACTTACTTTGTACATTTCACTAGGAAAAACTAATTGCTAGCAAAGGACATCATTGTTGGTAAAGCAGAGGGTGAGAGAAAATGGAGGAAACCCTCAATGAGATGAATTGACACAATAGTCACAACAATAGACTCAAACATACCAATGACGATGAGATGGCATGGGACTAGGGAATTTTTTTAAAAAAATTTTTCTGTTATATATAAGGTTGCCATGAGTTGGAGCTGATTTGATGCAACTAAAGACACCATAAGAAGCTCTAGTGGTGTAGTGGTCAAAGCATTTGGCTGCTAACCATAAGGTCAGTAGTTCAAACCCACCAGCTACTCTGCAGAAAGAGGATGAGGCAATCTACTTCCATAAAGATTTACAGCTTGGAAACCCAATGATGGTCACTATGAGTCAGAATCAAAGTTTCAGTTTGAAAGACAACATGGAAAGACAGAATATAGGTTAATGTAAGCAACAACTTCCTGATGGAGCTTTTCAAAGGTGTAATAGGGTTACTGTGATAAGCTTCCAGTGCTGCTCAGATCTAGTTGGGGAAGCTATCTACAAGGATTGCTTCAAGTTGAGGCAGAGGGTGGTTGTGATTTTCAAGGTGACTCTTTAAGTAATTCCCATCCTTGAGACCCTGCAATTCAAAAGAGACCTTCCTGCTGTAAAGAAGGTAGACACCATGACCAATGGCTTCCTGAGTGGCACAGTTTTTGTTCAACTACTAAACTAAAGTTGGTGGTTTGAACCCACCTGGTGGCACCATGGAAGAAAGACCTGGCAATGTGCTTCTGAAATGATGACAGCCAAGAAAACTCTATGGAGCTGTTCTTCACTGTAACACATGGAGTTGCAATGAACCGTATTGTTTATGAATGATTTTCTGGATCCCCAGCAGCCTGGGACACACCATGCCTTGCAATTCCTTTTTGCCCAGAGGTGGGGGACAGAGGGTTTGTTTCTTAGAAAGGCCAATTTCAATGGCCAACCTGTAATGTTGGTGCCCTCAAGCTGATTTTCAACTAATAACAAATCCATGTAACAGAGTAGAACTGCTCCAGAGGGTTTTCTAGGCTGTGATCTTTATGGAAACAGATCTCCAGGTCTTTCTCCCACAGAGCTTCTGGGCGGGTTCAAACTATCAACCTTTCAGTTAGCAGCCAAGCTTTTCGCAATTGAGCTACCAGAGCTCCTTCTTGTCAAATACCACAAAGGTGAGGGGCTCCAGCATGGCTCTTTCTCTGGTTGCTCAGAGATAAGATTTACATGAGCACTCTCCTGACTGGCTTCTTTAAAGAAGAAGCGAGATTATGAATATGCATGAAGCAACATAATTGCAGCAAAGGCCTCCCAAAGGCTCTATCCTTCCTGAAGAAGCCCTCCCTGGAGGCCTGATAAATATCTGAGAGGAAAATGAACTGCTAATTAGTAAAGAACTTAAATTACATGTATTCCTGACAATATTCATTTTTAATAGACTAGGATACCAGCTGTTTAAATCTGACAGCAGAACTCATATCAAACTGATGTTCAATCATAGAAAGAAAATCAGAGAAGGTGCTAAAGTGACCACTGCACAAACTATTTATAAGACATTACAGATAATTTCCAAAGCTGAGTGTTAAGGAAAAAGCAATAGCCTTTGTGGTAGTTAAGTTTTTGTGTCAACTTGGCTGGGCCTGGTTGATTGGCTGGGCAGCTGGATGTAGTATTCCTCATGATGAAACTGGTAATCAGCTCCATGGTGGAATCTACTGTGCACAGCTGAGTAGCTGCTTTAGGGATGTGGTCTGCTTCCTGTCTGTAAGGAACAGCTTTGGGAATGGTCTCTAGCTTATGGCATGCTTGAACCCTGCATGTAGCCAAGTCATTGTTCAGCAGCCTGTGTGCTCTGACAATCTTGGGACTTTTAATGAACTTGAATTAATGGCCTGCCATGTGGTTTGGTAACATTAGGACTGTGCCTTTTTACTTGTCAACCTTGGGCTTGTCAGTCTCAGCAGCTAGCAGCTGTCTGAGTGAAGAAAAGCCTCTAGCTTCAGTGGGCTGGGAGCAGGAGGCAGAGCTGAAGCCCAAGGTTGAGGGGCTTTCACCCAGCCCCTAGAGCCTGGCACTTTGAACTCAGACTTAAAGCCTCCAAAACTGTGAGAGAATAAACTCCTTTTCTTCAAACCATCCCATTTGGTATATTCTTGTCAGAGTGTCACTAGGTAACTGAAAGAGCCTTAGTCCTAGCCTGGCCATGGACTGGCTTTGGAAAAACAGCAGTCTTTTTGGCCCTTATTTTCCTTATCTGTGAAAAGGATTAAAAACCCACCAGTTCTCTGTTAAAAACAACTGGAACAGACTCTGTCTGATGCACACAGGAATATATTGTATCAGAATGATGTGGGTAGTGGAAGAAACCAGGGGATGTTAAGCAGAGATTCTAGCCAAAGTTACCTTAAGAGCAGTATGGTAAAAATACCTCTGCTGGAAATGTCCCCATTGACCCTCTCTACTCACTGCTGCCACCACCCTCTCCCTTGGTGCCTCTGAATGCTTGCTAACTGTTTCTGTGTCTGTGGTCACTCCCTGCAGGCCCTCGCAGGAGCATCTCATTGCTGCCTTCAGCCTGTATGCTGAGCCCACAATGGTGAAGGCTAGAAGAAAAAAGTTCTGCCCTTCTGGACTTTACAAGGCCTCCCATCAAGACTCCTAGAGGGAGAGTTTCCTGAACAGAAAGGAGCTTGGATACTGGGTTGCCAAATACTAAACAAAACAAAAGGTGGTTGTGAAATTGAAAAATTGAGATATAATTCATATAACATATGATTCAACCATTTTAAGTGTACAACTTAGTGGCTTTTGGTATATTTACAGAGTTGTGAGTTTATTACCACAATTAATTTTAGAACATTCTCATCCCTCTAAAAGGAAAGCCTCACCCCTTAGCAGTCACCCCTTTTTCCTCCTCTCTTAAATCTCTGGAAACCATTGATCTTTCAGTCTCTAATTATTTGCTTACTTTAAACATTTCATAGAAATAAAACCCTCCAATATGTGGGGTTCAGATAAGTTGTGGGATGACATCAAGGATATCATACATGAAGAAAGGAAAGATAGAAAAGATAGAAAGATACAAAAGAATTTAAAAGATAGAAAAGAAAGAAAAAGCAAAAATGGAGGTCATAAAAGACTATGGAACTTGTTCTTGAACTTAGAGCAGCTAAAGTGAACAGAAGAAATGATGAAGTGAGAGCTAATTAGATTTCAAAGCATGGTTCAGGAAGACAAGTAAGGTATTATAATGAAATGTGCAGAGACTTGGAGTTAGAAAATCAAAAGGTAAGAACATGTTTGACATTTCTCAAGCTAAAAGAACTAAAGAAAAAATTCAAGCCTTGAGTTGCAATATTGAAGGTTCTATGGACAAAATCCACCAATCATTTGTTATTTTATTATATTGTATTGACTTGCATGTTGCTGTGATCCTGGAAGCTATGTCACTAGTATTTCAAATAACAGCAGGGTCACCCATGGTAGATGCGTGTCTTAGGCTGGGTTCTCTAGCAAAGCAAAACCAGTGAAACTGGTTCAGTATATATATATTCCAAACCCAACCCACAGGAGTTCTGGTAGTGTAGTGCCTAAGGTACTTGATTGCTAACCAGAAGGCTGGTGGTTCAAACCCACCAGCCACTCCTTGGAAGGAAGGTTGGGCAATCTACTTCTATAGTGATACCGCCTCAGAAACCCAAGGAGGGGTTGCTATAAGTCAGGTCTGACTTGACAGCACATAGTAACAACTAACAACAACAACAACCCAACTCACTGTCATGTGTTGATCCAACTCATAGCAACGCCCCCCACCCCTGCAGTTGGGTTTCCAAGGTGATAAATCTTTATAGAAGTAGATTGCCTCATCTTTCTTCCACACGGTGGTTGGTGTGTTTGAACCACCAACTTTCTGGTTAACAGTCAAATGCCTTAGGCACTGTGCCACCAGGGCTTTCTCTCTCTCTCTCTCTCTCTCTCTCTTTATATATAAATTTATCCCAAGGAAATAGCTCATACAATTGTAGAGACTGGCAAGTCCCAAGTCCATGGGTCAAACATCAAGCTGAAGGGTTCTCTAGACTCATGCAGCTAAAGTGGCTGATAAACCCAAGATAGGCAGGTAGTATAGCAAGGTGCTGGCTTTGGAGGCTGATGAACCCAAGATCATCAGGTAAAATGGCAGATTGTTGGCTCCCAGGCTACAAAGGCAACAATGTCAAGATAGGCAAGCAATAAAGCAGGCCACTGGTTCAAGTCCAGGAGCTGGAGATGATCATGAGTCAGATGCAGCATCCAGATCTAGCAGAAACCCAGAGAACTTTGTGAGGACATCCATATGTATACTGAAAGCAGACCACACTCCTGAGGAAATGCCCTTCCAACTGATTGGCTGCTCATAGCAGCTGTCATCATGGAGGTGATTATGTTATATCAGATCTCATCATGGGGGATGACTACATCATAACTGTTAAACCCCTGAGAATCATGGCCCAGCCAAGTTGACACCCAACCTTAACTATCACAACATGTTTCGGTAGAGCTTCCAGACAAGACTAGGAAGGAAGACTCAGTGATCCACTTCTAAAAAAACTGATCAGTGAAAACCTTATGAATAGTAAGGGAATATTGTCTGATATAGTGCTGGAAGAAACCCCTCAAGTTGGAAGGCACTGAAAATACAACTGGGAAGAGCTACCTCCTCAAAGTAGAGTTGATCTTAATGACACGGATGCACTAAAGCTTTTGGGACCTCTATTTGCTGATGTGGCATGATCCTAAATGATAAGAAACTGCTGAAATATTCAATAATAATTGGAATTTGGAATGTACAAAGTATGAATCTAGGAAAATTGAAAAGTCAAAAATGAAATAGAACGCATATAGATAGATAGCTTAGGCCTTAGTGAGCTGAAATGGACTCATTTTGGCAATTCTGAATCAGGCTAACATACAGTCTATTATTCCAGGAATGACAAATTGAAGTGGAATGGTGTCACATTCATTGTCAAAAAGAACATTTTAAGATCTATCCTGAAGTACAATTTTTTTCAGTGATAGATTAATATCCATACACCTACAAAGAAGACCAGTTAATATAACTATTATTCAAATTTATACACCAACTGCTAATGCCAAAGATGAAAAACTGAAGATTTTTTACCAACTTCTGTGGTTTGAAATTGATCAAATATGCAGTCAAGGTGGCTTGCTAGTTGCTGATCATTGGTATTGAAAGAAACAAAGAAGAATGATCAGTAGCTAGAATTATGGCCTTCGTGTTAGAAGTGATACTGGAGATTCCATGATAGAATTTTGCAAGACCAATGACTTATTCATTGTAAATACCTTTTTCAACAACATAAATGGCAACCATCCACGTGAACCTTGGCAAATGAAATATGTAAGAATCAAATTGACTGTATCTGTGCAAAGAGGCAATAGATAAACTCACTTCCTCAGTCAGAACAAGGCCAGAGACTGACTATGGAACAAACCATCAATTGCTCATTTGTAAGTTAAAGTTGAAGATTAGGAAAATTAAACCAAGTTCACAAGAACCAAAGTATGACCTTAAGTATATCTCACTTCAATTTAGAGACTATTTCCAGAATAGATTTGACATATTTATTGCACACTAATTATCAAAGATCAGATAAGTTGTGGGAGGACATAAAGCATCATACATGAAAGCAAAAGGTTATTAAAAAGGTAGGAAAGAAAGAAAAGACCAAAATAGATATCAGAAGAGACTCTGAAACTTACTCTTGAATTTAGATTAGCTAAAATGAATGGAAGAAATGAAGAAATAAGAGCTGAACAGATTTCAAAAAGTGGCACAAGAGAGAAAATAAAGTATTATAATGAAATGTGTAAAGACCTGTTAGAAAACCAAAAGAGAACAAACTTGCCATTCTCAAGCTGAAAGAACTGAAGAAAAAATTCAAGCCTCGAGTTGCAATATTGAAGGATTCTATGGGCAAAACTTTGAATGATGCAGGAAGCATCAAAAGAAGATGGAAGGAATACACAGTCGCTATACCAAATACAATTGGTTGATATTCAGCCATTTCAGGAGGCAGCATATAATCAAGAACCAATGGTACTGAAGGAGGAATTCCAAGTTGCACTGAAGTCAGTGGTGAAAAACAAGCCTCCAGGAATTGAAAGAATACGAATTGAGATGTTTCAACAATGGATGCAACACTGGAAGGTCTCTCATGTCTATACCAACAATTTAGAATACAGCTACCTGGCCAATTAAGTGCAAGAGACCGATATTTGTGCCCATTCCAAAGAAAGGTGATCCAATAGAATGTGGAAATTATCAAACAATATCATATGTTTTGCTGAAGATTATTAAAAAACGGTTGCAGTAATACATCAACAAGGAACTGCCAGGAAAGCAGAGCATATCAGAAAGATGTTTTACCTATGTTTTATTAACTATGCAAAGGTATAGATCGTTACAAATTATGGATAACATTGAGAAGAATAAGAATTCTAGAATACTTAATTGTACTCATGTGGAACCTGCACATAGACCAAAAGGCAGTCGGTCAAACAGAATATAGGTATACTGCATGGATTAAAATCAAGAAAAATTGTATCCTTTCATTATACTTATTCAATCTGTATGTTGAGCAAATAATCCGAGCAACTGGACTATATGGAGAAGAATGTGGCATCAGGATCAGACGAAAACTCATTAACAACTTGTGATATCATCCAAATCACAATAAAAATAATTAAAAAAACAAAACAAAACTTGTGCTATGCAGAGGACACAACCTTGCGTGCTGAAAGTAAAGGAAACTTGAAGCACTGTCTGATGAATGTCGAAGACTACAGCTTTCAGTTTATGGATTACACCTGAAGGTAAAGAAAACAAACTTCACAGCTGGACCAATAAACAACGTCATTATTATTATTATTATTTTTGTTGTTGTTGTTAGAGGCCGTTTAGTCCTCTCCGACTCATAGTGACCCTATGCATAGCAGAATGAAACAGGAAGGCAAGAGACGCTGTGTGCCCGCCTACCTGCCTGGAGACCCGGCCATAAAATAAATCCCTCCCAGAAGGCCCAAGCTGCTTCTGCCTGCCTACGTGCCCTGGGGCCCAGCCTTAAAAAAATCGTTGTAAATGATGAAAATATTGCAGTTGTCAAAGATTTCATTTCACTTGGATTCAAAATCAATGCATGTGGAAGCAGTGATCAAGAAACCAAATGACATATTACATTGGGCAAATCTGCTGCAAAAGACCCCTTCAAAGTGTCTTTGTGTACTGAAAAAAAAAAGCAAAGATGTCACTCTGAGTGCTAACATGCTTGATCCAAGCCATATACATGTGGTTGTTGTTGTTATGTGCCGTCCAGTAGCATAGTGCCTAAGGCACTTGACTGCTAACCAGAAGGCTGACGGTTCAAACCCACCAGCCACTCCTCAGAAGGAAGGTTGGGCAGTCCTACTTCTGTAGTGATACTGCCTCGGAAACCCAAGGAGGGGTCGCTATGAGTTGGGCTGACTCCACAGCACATAACAACAACAACAACATATACATGTGGAAACTAGACAATAAATAAGAAAGACCTAGGAAGAGTTGATGCTTTTGAATTATGGTGTTAGCAAAGAATATTGAATATACCATGGATTGCCAGAAAAACGAAGAAATCAGTCTTGTAAGAAGTATTGCTAGAATGTTCCTTAAAAACGAGGCTGGTGAGACTTTGTCTCACATACCTTTGGCATGTTATCAGCAGGAACCAGTGCCTAGAGAAGGATATCATGCTTGGTAAAATAAAGGATCAGTGAAAAAGACCTTCAACTAGATAAATTGATGTAGTGACTGCACCTATGGGCTTAAATACAGCAATTGTGAGGATGGCACAGGACCAGGCAATTTTGTTCTGTTGTACACAGGGTCACCATGAGTCAAAATGGACTCAAAGCTACCTAAGAATAACAACACAATATGTGGTCTTTTGTTTCTGGCTTCTTTCATTCAGCATGTTTTCAACATCCATACATACCATAGTATGATGTATCATTACCTCATTTTTTTTTTTTTTTTAATTTCTAAATAACAGTCTACATACTTCTTTTCCTTCCAAGCATATCTTTGCTATTTCTTTCTCTTCCATTTCATTGCTCTACTTTATCTTTTCCAAGAAGCCTTTCCAGACTGGCGCTCTCAGGTTCCATCTGTCCCAGTACTTCTTCAGCATTTGTGGATCAAATCTCCCAAATAGGCTGATAGCGTCATTGCATTTGAACTCTTGAAAGAATAAGCTGAATGGTTCCGTGAAGCACTAGATGCCAGCCTAGGCAGGAGGTGTTGGGGAATGGTAATTGGGAGATGAAAAGCGCGGGCTATGATCTCTTGTATCAGGTTGGGTTCCCAGGAAACAGCCTTAAAGATGGAGTTTAAGGATGTTTATTAAGGTGTACCCTAGGATCAACATCTATGTGGGAGTGTGCGAAAGCAGAAGTGGGCAGAGAGAGAAGTTGAGCTGCAGTGCAGCCCAGCAACACTGTCAACCACATGAGAAATCTAGAGCTAAAGCGGGTTTTCCTGAGTTGGGCTGAGATGGCAAGGCCATAATACACCTGCATGGATTTGTCATAAAATGTGGGCCAGCCAGAGAAGGGAGTGTGATCTTGGATGAGAGTTTTTCTGCAGCTGAGGCTCTCTCTGAAGGGCTGTCATCTGAAGACTGTCTGCCACTCATGTTCCCAGCAGCTGAGGCAACAAATCATTCCTTAACGGGAGGATCTGGGCAGCACATGGCAACAGCCATCATAGCCCCTCCCGTCTCTTCATTAAGAGAGAAGCAGATCTGCTTTGATCTGTTTTGTAGATTGGGTTTCCATACAAGGGTTTCTTTGAAAGATGAGTTCTCTTGCTAATAAAAATGTTTGGACATTAAACCTCTTATCCAACCCTCTAATTTTTTTTTTTTTCCAAATTGTGATTTTGGTGCAAGTTTACAGAGCAAATTTATTTTCCATACAATAGTTCTTCATGACATTGACTGCAATCCCCATAATGTAACAGCTCTCTTCCCACTTTTTCCCTGTCGTTACTACCTTTTCCCTGTATCCGTCTTTCTTACACATTTCTGCTCTCTGAGCTATCTCCCTGTGCAAATACTGCCTTTCTGGTCTCCCATGGTTGATTGTTCTAAGGAGTGTATCTATCTGGTATAAATGTTCACCTTATACGCCTGTCTATTGTTTGGCTGGAAGCCATGGAGTGAGTTCAGTTCTAGATTTGAAGGGTTACTAGGGGCCATAGTATTGGGGGTTTCACCAGTCTCCGTCAGACCAGTAAGTCTGGTATTTAAAAAATTTTTTTTTTTTTTTTTTTTTTTTATGATTTTGAGTTTCGTTCCACATTTTCACAGCATCTTCTACACTCATCCCTTTCTGAGTGGTTTACAGTAGTAGCATCATCTAGTTCTTCTCGTTTCAGGGTCCAACCCTCTAATATTTTAGATGTGGAAATTATAGCACAGCTTCTCTGATTCCTAGCAGTATCTATCTTTTTTATTACACCTTGGGCTACTTGTTTTTGTATTTGTTTCTTTTCTTTGTACCTGACACCTCTACAGACAGACTGGATGTGGCAGACACTGTTTCCTGCTGATATTCATTCTCTCTTTCTTTCTAATAGAACTTTGGTTTGTCTCTGTGGCAATGTACTCAATTAAAAACCTCATTTTATAGCCTAACTTGAAGTGAAGGGGACCTATACTAAAAGGTTCTGGCGCGTGAGAGGTTAGCTGAGGGTTTCTGGGAAAGAGCTACTTCCTTAATATAAGCAACACACCTTCTTCCTGCCCTTTTGCTTTCTTTTGATGCCTAGAATGCAGACATTGATGGAGTCTTGAAGCCAATCTGAAAACACAAGGACTCTAAAAATGGCAGAGCAGAAAGCTAGAAGTTCCTGGATTCAAGATATCATTGTGAGACTCTCATCTGTCTCCTGTGGACTTAACATTATGCATGGAAAATAAATAATAATAATAATAATAAACCCTGTCTAGTTAAAATAGGAGCCCTGGTAGTTAAGTGTTCAGTAGTTAACCTAAAGTTTGGTGGTTTGAACCCACCAGCTGCTTTTCTGGAAAAAGATCTTTGCTTCCGCAAAAATTGTTGTTGTTGTTGTTGTTGTTTGCCATCGAGTCGGCCCCGACTCATAGCGACCCCTCCTTGGGTTTCCGAGGCAGTATCACTACGGAAGTAGGATTGCCCAACCTTCCTTCCGAGGAGTGGCAGCCTTGGAAAACCCTATGGTGCAGTTCTACTCTGTCTTATAGGTTTATTATGAGTTGGAATAGATTCAACCTCAATGGGTTTGATTTTCTTAAAGTAGTGTTATTTGTAATTAGAGTTATCAAATATACTCCCAGATGGTTAACACTGAATTAAACAGGTGAAACAGGATCTTGGACCTGATGCATTCTAATAGATATTTTCAATTGCCTTGGTATCAGAGACTCCAGAATCTCAGACATAAGATACCCTTCACTTCTTACTTAAAATATGGTGACAGGAAAGAACATATGACTGGGAATTTAGAAAACTAGGTTCCAAGTCCAGTTCTGTCATTCACTAGTTGTGTGATTTTGAATAAGTCATAGCTCTTCTCAGGGGCAGGAGCTCATTTTCCCCTATTGTAAAAGTAGAAAATTGGAGTGAATTTCAGTTTCCTTCCATTGCTCTAAGTCACTCTTCCTCTGAGTTGATGACTGAGTTGACACTGTGAATGGATCTTTGTAGAGTCACACTTTTGCTCAGTACTCTCAGGTTTGGGGGAGCTCTGGTGGCATAATGCCTAAGGCATTTGACTGCTAGCCAGAAGACTGGTAGTTCAAACCCACCAGCCACTCCTTGGAAGGAAGGTTGGGCAATCTACTTTGTAGTGATACCACCTCAGAAACCCAAGGAGGGGTCTCTATGAGTTAAATCTGACTTGACAGCAGTGAGCTTGGTTTTTGGTTTTCTCAGGTTGGGAAGCTGAGGGTGAGATAAGTGGGGGAAATATCATTGCTTTTAAAAGTTGTTTCTTGATAAGTATAATCCAATTTACTAAGGATTTTTCTCATACAAAATTCTTTGTATCTTCATGGTTTGATTATTGGCTTAATTAGTATAATTAAGCACAATTACAGAATTAGTGCAGATCTATGTAATCAGGTACTGACAATGTGTAATTAGGTAACTACATCTTATAATTAGAGACTTGAAAATGCAGTGCCATTTTAGAGTCTTTATTCTGCTTTGTCAAAAAATTGTTCCAAATCTACAGACAGATCATTTAAGAAATTCACTTTACCTCACAGTTGAATGGGTGTGTCATTTCTATAAATTATTAACAGCATTAATTATCAATGGGGTAGTAATAATTTTTTTAAATGATTATATATCTCTGTTTTATTTTTAAGTAGCTTATGATTTAATCTTTTTTTTCATTTTGCCATTGAGTTGATTCTGACTCATGTCAACCCCAGGTGTGCCAAAGTAGAACTATGCTCCATAGGGTTTCCAGTGGCTGAGTTTTCAGAAGTAGATGCTAGGCATCTTTTCTAAGGTGCCTCTGGGTGGACTCAAACCTCCAGCTTTTCAGTTAGGGAATTTGTAAAGTGGAGGGAAAGAAATACTGGTTTCATTTCAGAGTGTGTGAAATAGAAGAAGGAAGACTTGAACACAGTGATTTGAATCTTACTAAAGGAAACTCAGAGGTTGTGTCTTAATATTTTAGGGATGCCATAACAAAACATCACAAAGTTGGTGACTTTAAAGAATAGAAATTTATTTTCTCATGGTTGTGGAGGCTAAAAATCTAAATTCAGGGAGTTGGTAAGGTTATGGTCTCTTTTTATTGGCTCTGTGGGGAAGATCCTTCCTTGTCTCTATCAGCTTCTGTAGCCGCCAGCATTTCTTAGTATTCCTTAGTTTGTAAACAGAGCCTCATACACTGTCTCCCCTGACTGCAACTCTGTTTTCATGTCTTTCCTTCTATTTTATAAGATCCCACTAAGAATGAATTAGGATTAGGACCTATCCTACTCAGCCATTTTGTTAATTTTACTGATAACATTTGCTAAGAAAAATTCTAGTTTCCTAATAAATGTCACATTCACAGGTATGGACACTTCATCATATCTTTTTTGGGATACAATTAAATCCATAATATAGTGCTTTGTGAGTAATATTGAATATCCATTTTTGAAATTAGAGTTTGACTAATTTTTCTGGTATTTTTGATTCATTATTTTTCTCCTTTGATAAATTTATTAAGGGTAACAAGATGATCAAAATGCTCCAAGTTGGTGAAGTCTACAGTTTTCCAAATAAATTTGTGAGAATGGTCCCTCAAAAAGCATCTCCAGAGTGAATCTTCTGCTCCTTTTCCATTCTAAAGAAAAGCATGTCTTGGTGTTCCTGTGAATGGGCTAAGAGGTGGGTTCAGCTGCCACTTTAGGGGATTAGAAAACCATAAATAATTACTCATATTTGAGGCAAAATGGTGTGGCTTCTAGGTTCCCCTTCCTTAGAACTTGGGAACAGCTCCTAAGAGGTAAGTGAAATATTATAGACTGGGAGTTAGCTTATTTAATTTTGCTTCCAGTCTGCCATTGACCACCATTGTGATTTTTCTGTACCTGGTTTCCTCACCTGGAATATGGGTCTAAACAGTGGTTCTTTTGGTTTATTTAGCTGTGAGAATCAAATGGACAAATGTTATATAAAAGGGGAAAAAATTAAAAAGCACTATATTTGTGTTAGGTCTTATTTCTATTATTATTTGGGAGCAAGGGGAATGTTCCTGGTGACCTTCTTCTTTTTTTTTTTTTTTTTAAATGTGTGTCACTCCTCATAATGTTTTCACTGGCCAATTCTTTGAGAATTGGATGACCCTTTCCTTCTTCCAAGTATGTGTTAGTCTGGAAGCTCCACTGAAACCTGTCCACCATAGGTGACCCTGTTGGTATTTGACATACTGGCCTCCAGCCTCACAGCAACATGCAAGCCACCACAGTATGACAAACTGACAGATACGTGGTGGGATTTCAAAGAGCAGCTTGAGAAGGCAAAGTAAATTATTATAATGAAATGTTCAAAGACCTGGAGTTAGAAAACCAAAAGGGAAGAACACACTCTGCATTTCTCAAGCTGAACAAAAAATTCAAGCCTTGACTTGCAATATTGAAAGATTTTATGAGCAAAATATTGATTGATGTAGGAAGCATCAAAAGATGATGGAAAGAATACACAGAGTCACTATACAAAAAAGAATTGGTCAATGTTCATCTATTTCAGGAGGTGGCATATAGTCAAGAACCATTGGCATTGAAGAAAGAAGTCAAAGCTGCACTAAAGGAATTGGCAAAAAACAAGCCTCCAGGAATTGATGGAATACCCATTGAGATGTTTCAACAAATGTATGCTGTGCTGGAGGCACTTACTGGCCTATGCCAAGAAATTTAGAAGAGAGCTACCTGGCCAACTGACTGGAAGAGATCCATATTTGTACATGTTTCCAAGAAAGGTGATCCTACAGAATGTGGAAATTATTGAACAATATCATTGATATGGCATGCAAATAAAATCCTACTGAAGATAATTCAAAAAGAGTTTCAGCAGTATATTGATAGGGAACATCCAGAATTACAGCTGGATTCAGAAGAGGATGTGGAATGAGGGATATCATTGCTGATGTCAGATGCATCTTGGCTGAAAGCAAAGAATATCAGAAAGATATTTACTTGTGTTTTATTGACTATGCAAAAGCATATGACTGTGTGGATCATAAATTATGGATAACATTGCAAAGAATGGGAATTCCAGAACACTTACTTGGGCCCATGAGAAACCTGTACATAGACCAGGAGTCTGTTGTTTAAACAGAACAAAGGGATACAGCATGGTTTAAAATCAGGAAGAGAGTGTGTCAGGGTTGTATCCTATCACCATATTTATTCCATTCGTTTACTGAATAAGTAATCTAGGAAGCTGGACGAAATGAGGAAGAACATGGCATCAGGTTTGGAGGACCAGTCATTAACAATGTCCAATATTCAGATGATAAAACCTTGTTTGCTGAAAGTGAAGATGACTTGAAGTACTTACTGATGAAGGTTAGAGACTTCAGTCTGCAGTATGGATTATACCACAACCTAAACAAAATGAAAACCCTCACAACTGGACCAATAAGCAACATCACAATAAATGGAGAAAATATTGAAGTTGTCAAAGATTTCATATTACTTGGATCCACAATCACCACCGATGGAAACAGCAGTCATGAAATCAGATGACATATTACACTGGGTAAATCTGCTGCAGTAGACCTCTTTAAAGTGCTGAAGAGCAGAGATGTCTCTTTGAAGACTAAGGTGGGCCCAACCTAAGCCATGGTATTTTCAATTGCCTGATATGCATATGAGCTGGACAATGAATAAGAAAGACTGAAGAATTGATGCTTTTGAGTTGTCATAAGAAGTGCAGCGGGAATGCTTTTTGGAAGCAAGAATAACCAAACTTTGTCTCACTTTGGTCATATTGTCAGAAGGGAACTGTTTTGCTTCTCTAGTGCTGTTGTAACAGAAAAATACCACAAATGGGTGGTTTGGACAAACAGGGATTTATTTTCTTACAATTTAGGAGGCTAGAAGTCCATGTTCAAAGTGCCAATTCAAGAGGCTGCATGAAAGTCTTTTGACCTTGAGCTTCAGCTCTGCCTCTCTTCTGGCCCACTGAAGCTGGAGGCTTCTCTTAACTCAGACAGCTGTTGGCTGCTGAGGTTGACAAATCCAAGGTTGGCAAGTAAAATGGCACTGTCCCAATATTATCAAACAACTCAGCAGGCCACTAATTCAAGTCCATTAACAGTCCCAAGGTTAGCAGACAACATGGCAGGTTATTGAGATAGACTTGGCTACATGCAGGGTCCAAGCTTGCAGAAAAGCTCAGAGACCTGTCTCAAAGTTTCTTCTTATAATACTGGAAGTGGACCATATCCCTAAGAGCTACTCAGCTGCTCACAGTATATTCCCCCATGGAGTTGATTACCAGTCTCATCATGGTACTAACTACATCCAGCTGCCCAGCTACCAAAAACAGGCCCAGCCAAGTTGGCACATAACCTTTACCACAGGACCATTCCTTGGAGAACTATATCATGCTTGTTAAAGTGAAGGGTCAGCAAAAGGGGGAAGATCTTCAACAAGATGGATTGATACAGTGGCTGCAATGATGAGATCAGATATAGCAAGGATTGTGAGGATGGTGCATGACTGGGCAGTGTTTGGTGCTATTGTACATAGGGTCACTATGAGTTGGAGCCAACTTGACTGCCTAACAACAACAATAACATGTCACTCCTTACTCCTTTTACTCATACAAGTGTAGCTTTTTAAAGCTGGCAGGGTTCTTTGACAAAAGACCTTTACTTTTCAGAGGAAGCTGAGACCCAGAGAAGCCAAGTAATTTCTCTTAGGTTCGAAGTTAGCTATCAGTGGAGTAATTTTTAGAATGTGATTCTTTTGACCTGCAATCAAGTGCCTTTCCCATCATCTTTATTTAACATGGATAACATTTTCTTGAGGATTAGGAGAAGGGAATAGGTGGAGGTGGGGACATCATCTCTCCTCATTGATACATCTCTGGTAGGATAGCAGATCCTTTCTCACATTGCCATGTACCCTAGAGGAGATCTGGATTTTGATGCTTTTCTGCAGCTCTCTTTCTTAAGAGATGGGAGGAAATGAGCATTATATTTGGTGAACTAAGACAAACCTTTCTCAGGTGAATTTGAAAACTGGAGATAAAGATGAAAGTGCAGAGTGCATTGGCTCTGCTATATGCAATATGTGAAGATGTGTCTTAGGTTGGGTTCTCTAGAGAAGCAAAACCAGTGGAGCTTATTTATTTTCTACCTATCTAAGAGAGAGAGAGAGAGAGAGAGAGAGAGAGAGATCAAGAAAATGGTTCACATGGTTGTAGAGGTTGGCAAGTCCCAAATCTGTGAGTCAGTTGTCAGGTTTCTCCTGACTCATGCAGCTCTCCAGAGGCTGATGAACCCAAGATTGTCAGGGAGTATAGCAGCCTGCGGGCTGCTGCTGTTGTTTTTGTTATATGCCATCGAGTCAGACCTGACTCAGCAACCCCTCCTTGGGTTTCCGAGGCAGTATCACTATGGAAGTAGTAGCCCCATCTTCCTTCCAAGGAGTGGCTGGTGGGTTTGAACCACCAGCCTTGTAGTTAGCAGTCAAGTGCCTTAGGCACTATGCTACCAGAGCAACTCTGCTGGCTGCAGAGGCTGATAAATCCAAGATCAGCAGGTAAGATGGCAGGCTGCTTACTCACAAATTGCAAAGGCTAACAATCCCAAGAATAGTTGTCAATATGGCATGCTGCTGGTTCAAGTGTAAAGAACAAGAGGTCAGATGATCATGAGTCTGATGCAGTATCCAGATAGAACAAAAAACCAGAGAGCTTACCCAGGATTTCCATATATATTGAAAGCAGGCTACACTCCTGAGGAACTCTCTTTCAATTGATTGGCTGCTTATAGCAGATCTCATCATGGAGGTGGTTACATTATATCAGATCTCATCATGGAGGATGACTACATCATAACTGCCAAACCACTAAGAATCATGGCCCAGCCAAGTTGACACACAACATTAATCACCACAGTGTTAAAATGAGAATTTTGGGAAAAAATTGTTAAGGGCATGGAGGAGACTGTGGATGCTAGGTAATTTTTTCATCTATAGAGGGAGGTGTTTTGCAGCTGTGATACAGCAGACTGGATGGTAGGTTCAGAACTACAATCAATAAGTACTCTACTTACCATGTTCTCGTAACACAAGTGAGAACATGCCTTCTTTATGTCTCTAGCTTTTAATAGTACTACTTGTTTACTCTTAATTGAAATAGTTGACACTATGGGAGAGAGATTCAATGGATCTACTGACTCAGGACGATAGTACTGGGGATACCAGACTCAACTGGCACAACAAATACATAAAAGTGTTATTCCTCATCCTACATTGGTAATCAACAACTGGTCTTAAAAGCTTTCGAGCAGCCATCTAAGATGCAGCTAATGGTCTCCTATTGTCAGAACCAAAAAAGAGTGCAAAAAGCAAGGGCATTTGGAAGCAATCAGCCCTAGGACACAATGGCCCTTGAGACCAGAAGAACTAGATGGTGCCTGGCTACCAATGTCAACCACTCAGGAAAGGATCAAATGTGGAGATCTTGGATAGAATGGGAGAAAAAAGGTGGAACAAAATCCAAAAACTCAATAATGACCAGAATTACAGTTGGATGGAATCTGGTGAGGCCCCCAATACTGTGGCCATGGGATACATTCTGGAATTAAAAAAAAAAAAAAAAAGGTTGATTCTATTAATCTGCTTCAGGAATTTTCTCTTACAATTGGTAGAGAGAGTATTTTCCCCTCAAGGCTTGATAAATATAATAAAAAGATTGATTTTGAATGACTAAACCCACTCCATGGAATGAATATATGATTTACAGAGGGAAAATATAACTCACAGGCAGAACTAAAATTACTGCATAGTATGATTTTTGTTATAACCTCATCTCTCCTTACGAAGAAATGGAAAAAAAAAAAAATTCTAGCCATACCTAGAAGCTGTTCAGTTTCTTTCTTTCCCAACATTTTGGTTTTAATTTCTTGTCTATATTCATTGCAGTTCAAATCCCATACTGAACTGCCTTATTATGGTCTCTTTATTGAGTGATACACTTTAATATCAATTAAGGGTTTTTTGGTATCTTCATGTGTGATTATTCAAGTTAATATTGCATTTCTAAGTGGATGACATCTCTGACGCTTTAGTTACCTTAATATACGTTCCTACTGTTCCATGTAATGCTCACCTTTCTAATTCACATTTTTAAAAATTCCTGTCACTTTCCTGGTATTGCTAGCAAAGTCTTCTAGGTTTTACATTCCTGTGCAGGGCTGGATTGCTCAGATTTGTGGTGTGACAAAATGAGGATCCCCAACCTTAGATTTTATTTGACTACATGAGAACAATGGCAAGGAATTTAAATCACTACCTGTAGAAGAGCCTCAAGTTATATGAAATTCTTTCATCCTCTGTTTTTTGCTGAACAGTGATATATATTTTTTCTACTCTGGGTCAATATCATCACGCTTTATAGTTAAGTATTTTAAGTCCAATATATTGCTAAGTTAGACAGTAGAGGGTCTGAGATTTTTCCCTAATTATAAGCTAGCTGGTTCTCCTGCCACAGAGTGCCTTTTCCTGTTAGCATCACACACACTGCCAGAAAATAAAACTCTGGATCAGAGACAAACCCAGTTTATTATTATCTTGATTATCTACTCAACTAACTCACTGCCGTCAAGTCGGATCCAACTCATAGAGACCCCTCCTTGGGTTTCTGAGGCAGTATCACAAGGGAAGTAGATTGCCCAACCTTCCTTCTGAGGAGTGGCTGGTAGTTTGAACAGCCAGCCTTCTGGTTAGCAGTCAAATGCCTTAGGCACTATGCCACCAGAGCTCCCTCTTGGTTATCTAGTGCTGCTATAATAGAAATACAAGTGGATAGCTTTAACAAACAGTAATTTATTCCCTTACAGTTTGTTGTTTTTCTTGTTAGGTGCTGTCGAGTCAGCTCTGACTCATAGCAATCCTATGTACAACAGAATGAAACACTGCTCAGTCCTGCACTAGCCTCACAATCATTGCTGTATCTGAGCCCATCGTTGCAACCAATGTGTCACTCCATCTTGTTGAGGGTCTTCTCCTTTTTCACTGACCCTCCACTTTACCAAGCATAATATCCTTCTCCAGGTAATGGTCCCTTCTGACAACATGACCAAAGTAGGTGAGACGAAGTCTGACCATTCTCGCTTCCAAAGAGCATTCCTGTTGTACTTCTTCCAGGATAAATTTGTTAGTTCTTCTGGCAGCCCATGGTACTTTCAGTATTCTCGGCCAACACCACAACTCAAAAATATACTCTTCTTTGGTCTTCCTTATTCATTGTCCAGCTTTCACATGCATATGAGGCGATTGAAAATATTGTGGCTTGGGTAAGGTGCACCTTAGTCTTCAAAGTGATGTCTTTGCTTCTTAACACTTTAAAGAGTTTTTTTTTTTTTTTTTTTTTTGCAGCAGATTTGCCCTGTGCAATATGACATCTGATTTCCTGACTGCTGCTTCCACAAATGGTTGTAGCTCTGGAGGTTCTTACTTGTCTATGCCAGGAAATTTGGAAGACAGCTACCTGGTCAACCAACTGGAAGAAACCCATATTTGTGCCCATTACAAAGAAAATTGAACCAACAGAATGTGGAAGTTATCAAATATCAATATCGCATGTGACTAAAATTTTGCTAAAGATAATTCAAAAATGGTTGCAGCAATATATCGAAAGTGAACTTCCAGAAATGCATGCTGGATTCAGAAGAGGACATGGAATGAGGGATATCATTGCTGATGTCAGATGCATCTTGGCTGAAAGCAAAGAATATCAGAAAGATATTTACTTGCATTTTATTGACTATGCAAAAACATTTGACTGTGTGGATCATAACAAATTATGGATAACATTGCAAAGAATAGGAATTACAGAACACTTAATTATGCCCATGAGGAACCTGTACATAGACCAGGAGGCTGTCATTCAAACAGAACAAGGGTGTGTTAAACTGGGTTCTCTAGAGAAATAAAACCAGTAAACTTATAGAGAGAGAGAGAGTGAAATTTATCTTAGGAATATGGCTCATACACTTATAGAAGCTGGCAAGTCCAAAGTTCTTGGATCAAACGTCAAGCTGGAGGCTTTTCCCAACTCACGCAGCTGCAGGAGCTGAGGAGCTCAAGGTTGGCAGGCAGTATAATGGCTGTTGATTCCAACGAATGATGAATCTGAGACCTCCAGGCCAAATGGTGGATTATTCACTCATGGACAGTTGTAGGTAGCACAACAGAATCCCAATCTGCAGAAGAGTGTCTCTTTTCCCAGGATGTTCATAAATATCCTGGAAGCAGGCCACACCCTTAGGGAAACTCCCTTTCAATGGATTGCCTGCTCAAAACATGTACATCTGATCCCATCATGGGAATAACCACATCATAACTGCTTAAACCACATAGAATTGTGGTCCAGTCAAGTTGACACACAGCTCCAACTATCACAGTCCACCCCTTGTCAACTTGGCAGTTGCACACATCTTCTTAACTATATATAAAATCTCTAAATAAGGACAATTATAAAGTCATATTTGCACCTAACATGATATGCTGACACACGTACAACCGAAATGCATTAACCTTATTTACATTTCACAATTCATAACAGAAAGAAACAAAAATATTAGATGCACATATACAATGAAGAAATGTAATAATCACAGTCCTCATTTCTGCAGCTGGTCATGTGGTCGTAGCTGATATTCATAACTACCTTCTTCCACCACCCATTCTGTATTTCCCTTGCCCTCAGCAAGCACTTCAGCTTGTCGTGGTTCTTTGCCTGGTGGGGTGACCATTCCTGAAGGGTCTGGGCCATTAGCAGTCATATCAGAATTGGGTTGCTGTAATTTTCCATTGATTTTAAATACGGGGCATGGTAGTACCAAGATATGTTCTAAAGAATCATCTGTATTTCAGACATATTCTTCTTTACTTCCATTATGTAATGTCAATCAAATTTCCCCTTGGTAATCAGGATCTATCACACCAGATAGTACAGTAATGACCTTCTTTGTCTGTTGATCCAGAGGCATGAAGAAGCCAAAATGGCCAGGTGGCATTCTTAATTTCCAGTTCAATGCAATCAGTATTGTGTCTCCAGGGGGGAGTGTTCCTCCCTTTGGAACTAAGATCTCCAGACCCACAGAGCATAGGGTAGCAGGAATAGGAAGCAAAAATTTTTTGAGTGGGTCATTAGGGGTAATAGTGAGTGGTACCACTCCTGTTTCCACCCCTTGGTTCCTGGACCTGTGAATCCTGGCTATTGGAGAAACAGAACCATATATTGGATGCTAGTTTAGAGCATATACAGCTTCCTGGAGAACATTGCCCCAACCCTTGAAGATATTGCCACCTAGCTGACACAGTAATTGTGTTTTCAGTAGGCCATTCCATCATTCAATCAAGCCAGCTGCTTCAGGATGATGGAGAACATGGTAAGACCAGTGAATTCCATGAACATAGGCCCATTGCCATACTTCATTTGCTGTGAAGTGAGTCCCTTGATCTGAAGCAATGCTGTGTGGGATACCATGATGGTGGATAAGGCATTCTGTAAGTCCACGGATGATAGTTTTGGTAGAAGCATTGTGTGCAGGGAAGGCAAATTCATATTCAGAATAAGTATCTATTCCAGTAAGAACAAAATGCTGTCCTTTCCATGATGGAAGTGGTCCAATATAATCAACCTGCCACCAGGTTGCTGTGGAATGGTTCCATATTGCGGACTCAGTGTTGGTCTGTGCTGCAGGCAGATTGGGCACTCAGCAGTGGCGGTAGCCAAATCAGCCTTGGTAAGTGGGAGTCCATGTTGCGGAGCCCATGCATAACCTCCATCCTTGCCACCATGGCCACTTTGTTCATGAGCACATTGAGCAATGACAGGAGAAGCTGGGGGAAGGCTGGTTTCCACTGAACGTGTCATCCTATCCACCTAATTGTTAAAGTCCTCCTCTGCCGAGATCACCTTTTGGTGGACATTCACATGAGACACAAATATCTTTACTCCTCTGGCCCATTCAGACAGATCTATCCACATATCTCTTCCCCATACATCCTTATCACCAATCTTCCAATCATGATCTTTCCAAGTCCCAGACCATCCAGCCAAGCCATTAGCCACAGCCCATTAACCTGTATATAATTGCACACCTGTCCATTTCTTATTCCATGCAACGTGAACAGCCATACGCACAGCTTGAAGTTCTGCCCATTGGGAGGATTTCTCTTCACCACTGTCCTTCAAGGAAGTCCCAGAAAGGGGCTGCAGTGCTGCTGCTGTCTACTTTTGAGTGGTGCCTGCATATTGTGCAGAACCATCTGTAAACCAGCCATGAGTTTTCTCTTCCTCAGTCAACTGATCATAAGGAACTCCCCATGAGGCCATAGGTGCAGACTGGGAGAGGGAAGGTAATATGACTGGAGTGGAGACCATAGGCATTTGGGCCACTTCCTCATGCAACTTTCTTGTGCCTTCAGGTCCTGCTCAAGCCCAATCTCTGGTATACCACTTCCATTTAATGATGGAATGCTGCTGTGCATGTCCAACTTTATGATTCTGTGGGTCAGATAAAATCTAGCTTATAATGGGTAGCTCAGCACTCATGGTGACTTGGTGGCCCATGGTTAGGCATTCAGTCTCTACTAAAGCCCAATAACAAGCTAAAAGCTGTTTCTCAAAAGAAGAGTAGTTATCTGCAGAGGATGGCAGGGCTTTGCTCAAAAATCCCAAGGGTCTGTTCTGTGATTCACCAATAGGGTCTTGCCAAAGACTCTAAACAGCATCTCTATCTACTACAGATACTCCAAGCACCATTGAATCAGCTGAATCATATGGCCCAAGTGGCAGAGCAGCCTGCACAGCAGCCTGAACCTGTTGCAGAGCCTTCTGTTGTACTGAGCCCCACTCAAAACTAGCAGCTTTCTGAGTCACTTGGTAAATAGGCTGAAGCAACACACCCAAATGAGGGATATGTTGCCTCCAAAATCCAAAGAGGCCCATTAAACATTGTGCCTCATTTTTAGTTGTGGGGGAAGCCAGATATAATAACTTATCCTTCACTTTAGTAGGAATATCTCGACATGCCCCACACCATTGGACCCCTAGAAATTTCACTGAGGTGGAAGGTGCCTGAATTTTTGTTGGGTTAATTT
>NW_006922010.1:1340135-1353256 GCF_000298275.1 Orycteropus afer afer | reverse complement strand
GTTGGGTTAATTTTCCAACCTCTAGCATGCATGTCCCACCAATAAATCTAGAGTCATTGATAATTCTTCCTTACTAGGTCCAATAAGCATAATGTCATCAATATAATGGACCAATGTGATGTCTTGTGGAAGGGAAAGGCGATCAAGATCCCTACAGACTAAATTATGACATAGTGCTGGGTGGCTGATATACCCCTGAGGAAGGACTGTGAAAATATACTGTTAGCCTTGCCAGCTGAAGGCAAACTGCTTCTGATGGTCCTTTGAAATTGGTATCGGGAAAAAGTCATTTGCCAGATCAATAGCTGCGTACCAAGTACCAGGAGATGTACTAACTTGCTCAAGCATTAAAACCACATCAAGAACAGCAGCTTCAATTGGAGTCACCACCTGATTAAGTTTACAATAATCTACTGTCATTCTCCAAGATCCATCTGCTTTTTGCAGAGGCCAAATAGGCAAATTAAATGGGGAGGTGGTAGGAATCACCACCCCTGCATCCTTCAAGTCCTTAATAGTGGCAGTAATCTCTGCAACCCCTCCAGGGATGTGGTATTGCTTTTAGTTTACTATTTTTGTAGGTAGAGGCAGTTCTAATGGCTTCCACTTGGCTTTTCCTACCATAATAGCCCTTACTCCACATGTCAGGGACCCAATGTGGGAATTCTGCCAATTGTTCAGTATATCTATTCCAATTATGCATTTGGGCATTGGGGAAATCACTACAAGATAGGTTCGGGGACCCACTGGACCCACTGTGAGATGCACATTAGCTAAGACACCATCAATAACTTGACCTCCATATGCTCCTACTTTGACTGGTGGGCCACAATGATGCTTTGGGTCTCCTGGAATTAATGTCAGTTCAGGGCCAGTGTTCAGTAATCCCTGAAAAGTCTGATTATTTCCTTTTCCCCAATGAACAGTCACTCTTATAAAAGGCCTCAGATCCCTTTGAGGAAGGCTGGGAGAAATATTGACATTGTAGATTTTTGGCAATGTAGTGGGGTCCTTCCTCAAAGGGACCTGGCCTCCCCTTCATTCAAGGGGCTGTGGGTCTGTAAACTGACTCACATCTGGGAATTGATTGAGAGGCCATGCCTCTGTATGCTTGCAATTCAATCTAGGCAGCTGTTCTTGTGACCTAGAATCCTTCTGTCTATAAAGATCAAGTAAATATTTAGTAGGTTTGCCATGTATTTCACTACTAGGAACACCATGTGAAAGTAACCAATGTCATAATTCCACATGAGGCTAATCCCATCAAACTGAGGTGAAGGGGATAATGGTTTTACAGTAATCCCTTTAGATGGGAAGGATTCAACAGAATTTACAGGCTCTGTATCCTGATCTTCCTGACTATTTGCCCATATGTCCCCATTCCAGGTTTCAGGATCTCATTTTTTCCCAATCAATACCCTCACTTTAACTTCAGACAGCAGCCTGGGTTGGTGATTTAATTGGCATTGTAATTCAACCACCCTTACAATGAAACTCTTGGTTTGCTTTTCAGTAACATCAGCTCTGTTACTAGAAGAAATAAGGCTTTCTTTCAGAGCACAACTGGAAACATTGAGGTCATTTATTCAATACTTAAGCCATGACTCAGCAGCCCTGAGCTCATCTTGCTCTTTCACCACTTTGTCTAGTGTAAATAGGACCAACCAACCAGCTTCCTTACACTCCTCATGCTGACAAAATTGCAGAAAAGTATCAAATATGTGATCACCCAGAGAATTACTTCTCACAAGTACATGATCTATTGGTGGTGCTATTTTGCATATTAATGTTACCACCTCACCATGGATTAGCAGGGACCTCTTTACTAACAGAGGCAGGGTCACTAGTGTCTTCACAATTTTCAAATTGGAGAACCAATTTAGGAAGCCCATCCTTATGATTTTGTCTCTCTAGAACCACTCTCGGTACCAAATGTGTTAAACTGGGTTCTTTAGAAAAACAAAACCAGTAAAGCTTATATATAGAGAGAAAGATAAATTTATCTTAGGAAAATGGCTCACACACTTTTAGAAGTGGGCAAGTCCAAAGTTCTTGGATCAAATGTCAAGCTGGAGGCTTTTCCCAACTCACGTAGCTGCAGGGGTTGAGGAGCTCAAGGTTGGCAGGCAGTATACTGGCTGTTGATTCCAAAGAATGACAAATCCGAGATCTCCAGGCCGAATGGTGGATTGTTCTCTCACAGACAGTTGTAGGCTGCACAACAGAATCCCGATTTGCAGAAGAGTGTCTCTTTTCCCAGGATGTCCATAAATATACTGGAAGCAGACCACACTTCTAGGGAAACACCCTTTCAATGGATTGGCTGCTCAAAACATGTACATCTGATCCCATCACAGGAATAACCACATCACAACTACTTACACCACATACAATTGTGGTCCAAACAAGTTGACATACAGCTCCAACTATCACAAAGGAGATACAGAATGGTTTAAACAGGAAGGGAGTGCATCAGGGTTGTGTCCTTTCCCTATACTAATTCAATCTATATTCTGAGCAAATAATCTGAGAAGCTGCACTATAGGAAAAAGAATGTGTCATCAGGATTGGAGGAAGATTTATTAACAACTTGCAATATGCAGATGACACAACCTTACTTGCTGAAAGTGAAGATGACTTGAAGCATTTATTGATAAAGATTAAAGACTGCAGTCTTCAGTATGGGTCACACTTCAACATAAAGAAAACAGAAGTCCTCAAAACTGAACCAATAAGCAGCATCATGATAAATGGAGAAAAGATTGGAGTTGTCAAAGATTTCATTTTACTTGGATCCACAGCCAACACTCTTGGAAGCAGCAGTCAAGAAATCAGATGTCATATTGCTCTAGGCAAATCTGCTGCAAAAGATCTCTCTAAAATGTTGAAAAGCAAAGATGTCATTTGAAGATGAAGATGAAATATCACTTTGAAGACTAAGGTGCACCTAACCCAAGCCGTAGGAGCTCTGGTAGCATAGTGCCTAAGGCACTTGACTGCTAACCAGAAGGCTGGCGGTTCAAATCCACCAGCCACTCCTCGGAAGGAAGATGGGGCAATCTACTTCCATAGTGATACTGCCTCAGAAACCCAAGGAGGGGTCACTATGAGTTGGGTCCAAACATAACAACAACAACCCAATCTATGGTATTTTCAATCATCTCATATGTATGTGAAAGTTGGAAAATGAATAAGGAAGAGCTGATGCCTTTGAATTGTAGCTTTGGTGAAGAATGCTGACAATACCATGGACTGCAAGAAGAATGAACAAATCTCCCCTGGAAACAGTGAGGCCAGAATGCTCCTTAAAGCAAGAATGTGCAGACTTCGTCTCACCTACTTTGGTCATGTTGTCAGAAGGGACCATTCCCTGGAGAAGGATATCATACTTGGTAATGTGGAAGGTCAATGCAAAAGGGGAAGACCCTCGACAAGATGGATTGACACAGTGGCTGCTACCATGGGCTCAAGCATAGCAAGAACTGTGAATACAGCACAGGGCAGAGCAGTTTTCCTTGTGTTGTGCATAGAGTTGCTATTGACTTGACGGCACCTCGTAACACTAACAGCAGCTTCCATGGGTGTTGACTGTGGATCCAAGCAAAATTAAACCCTTGACAACTTCAATCTTTTCTCCATTTATCATGATGTTGCTCATTGGTCCAGTTGTGAGGATTTTTATTTTCTTTATATTGAGGTATAATCCATACTGAAGTCTACAGCCTTTGATCTTCATCAGTAAGTGTTTCAAGTCCTCTTCACATTCAGTAATCTAAATTGTGTCATCTGCATGTCACATGTTGTTAATGGTTCTTCTTCCAGTCCTGATGCTGTGTTCTTCTGCATATAGTCCAGATCCTTGGTTGTTTTCTGAGCATAAAGATTGAATAAGTACAGTGAAAAGATACAGCCCAGATGTGTATCTTTCCTGATTTAAAACCATGCAATATTCCTTTGTTATGTTTGAATGACAGCCTCTTGGTCTATGTACAGTTCCTCCTGAGCACAATTAAGTGTTCTGAAATTCCCATTGTTTACAATGTTATCCATAATTTGTTAGATTCACACAGTCAAATGTCTTTACACAGTTGATAAAACATAGATAGTGAGCTTTCTGGTATTCTTTGCTTTCAGCTAAGATCCACTAGACATCAGCAATGATATCCCTCATTCCACGTCCTCTTCTGATTCCAGCTTGCATTTCTAGATGTTCCCTGTCAATATACTGCTGCAACTATTTTTGAATTATCTTCAGCAAGACTTTACTTGCATGTGATATTAATGATAATGACCCTTCCTTGGGTTTCTGAGGCATGTCTATAAGGAAGTAGATTGTCTAGTCTTCCTTCTGAGGAGTGTCTGCTGGATTTGAACTGCCAGTCAAATGCCTTAAGCACTACACCACCAGAATTCCCAATATTAATGATATTGTTTCATAATTTCCACACTCTGTTTGATCACCTTTCTTTGTAATGTGCACAAATATCACTCTCTTCCAGTCAGTTGGCTAGGTAGCTGCCTTCCAAATTTCTTGTTGTAAGTGATTATGCACCTCCAGAACTGCATCTGTTTGTTGAAACATGTTAAAGAGTATTCCGTCAATTCCTGGAGGCTTTTTCGTTTTTTTTTTTTTTTTTTCTCAATTCCTTCAGTGCAGGCTGGACTTCTTCCTTCAGTACCGTTGGTTCTTGATCATATGTTACCTTCTGAAATAGTTGGACATCAACTAATTCTTTTTGATATAGTGACTCTGTGTATTCCTTCCAGCTTCTTTTGATGCTTCCTGCATCTTTCAATATTTTCCCTATAGAATCCTTCAATATTGCAACTTGAAGCTTGAAGTTTTTTCTGGCTCTTTCAGGCTGAGAAATGCTGAGAGTGTTCTTCCTTTTTGGTTTGCTAACTCCAGGTCATTGCCTATTTCATTGTAGTTCTTTACTTTGTCTTCTTGAGCCACCCTTTAAAATCTTCTATTCAGTTCTTTTATTTCAGCATTTCTTCCATTTGCTTTAGCTACTCTCCATTCAAGAAAAAGTTTCAGAGTCTCTTCTGAAATCCATTTTAGTGTTTCTTCCTTTCTTGCCTTTTCAATGATCTTTTCCTTTCTTCGTGTATGATGTCCTTGATATCATTCCATAACTCATCTGGTCTTTGGTTATTGGTGTCTAACATGTCTAATCTATTCTTCAGATGGTCTCTAAATTCAGGTCAGATATACTAAAGATCCTATTTTAGCTCTTGTGGACTAATTTCAATTTTCTTCCATTTCAACTTCACTTTGCATCTGAGCAATTCATGGTCTGTTCCATAGTTAGCTCCTGGCCTTGTTATGACTGATGATAGTGAGTTTCTCCATCATCTCTTTCCACAGTTACAGTCAATCTCATTTCTGTGTATTCCACTTGGTGATGTCCAAGTGTATAGGCCTGTTTATGTTGTTGAAAAAAGATATTTGCATTAAGTCATTGGTCTAGAAAAATTCTATCATGTGATCTCTGGCCTCATTTCTATTACCAAAGCCATATTTTCCAATTACTAATGACTGTTCCTTGTTTCCAACTTTCACATTCCAATCAACAATAATTATCAGTATCTTGGTTGCATGTTTGGTCAATTTCAGACTGCAGAAGTTGGTAAAAATCTTCAGTTTCTTCATTTTTGGCAATAATGATTGGTGCATAAATTTGAATAATAATTGTATTAACTGATCTTCCTTGTAGATATATGGATTTTATCCTATCACTGACAGCATTGTACTTCAGGATAGATCCTGCAATGTTGTTTTTGATGATGGATGCAATATCATTCCTTTTCAATTTTTGATTCCAAGCATAGAAGCCTATTTGATTGTCTGTTCAAAATAATGAAAATGACCAGTGTATTTTGGCTCACTAATGCCTAGGATATTGATCTTTATACATTCTATTTCATTTTTGAAAACTTCTAATTTTCCTAGATTCGTGCTTAGACACTCTATATTCTGATTGTTAATGGATATTTGTAACTGATTCTTCTGATTTTGAATCATGCCACATCAGCAAATGAAGATCCTGAAAACTTTCCTCCATCCATGTCATTAAGGTTGACTTTAGTTTAAGGAGAAAGCTTTTCCTCAGTTGTAACTTGAGTACTTTTTAACCTGAGGGGCTCATCTTCTGGTGCTATATTACACAATGTTCTGCAACTGTTCATAAGTTTTTCAGTGACAAATTTTTTTTGGAAGTATAGCACCACATCTTTCTTCCTAGTCTGTTCTAGTCCAGAAGTTCCACTGAAACCTGTCTATTATGTGTACCCAGCTCATATGTGAACTACCAGTGGCATATCTTCCAGCTTGAAAGCAACACACAAGCAATTGTAGTACAAGAAACTGACAGAAGAGTGGTGGAAATGATCAATTAATATCATTAATATCACAAGTAATTGAAGGTTTACTGAAGATAACACAAAGATGGAACTGCCAAAAATTCAAGACAAATTCAGAAAAAGATATAGAATTAGGGGTATCATTGCTGAAGTCAGATGGATCTTGGCCAAAAATAAAAATACCAGAAAGATGTTTACCTGTGTTTTATTGACTACACAAAGGCATTTGACTGTGTGAATCATAACAAATTTGAATAATATTATAAAGAAAGGGAATTCCAGAGCACTTAATTGTGCTCATGTGGAACCTGTACATAGACTAAAAGTCAGATGTTTGAACAGACAAAGGGGATACTGCATGGTTTAAAATCAGGAATGATGTGCATCAGGGTTATATCTTTTCACTACACTTATACAATATTTATGCTGTGCAAATAATTTGAGAAGCTTGATTATATGAAGAAGAATGGGGCATGAGGATTGAAGGAAGACTCATTAATAACCTGTGATATGCAGATGACAGAACCTTGCTTGCTGAAAGCAAAAAAGACTTGAAGCACTTATTGATCAAGATCAAAGACTACAGACATCACTATGAATTGTGTCTCAACATAAAGAAAACAAAAATCCTCACACTTGGACAAATAAACAATATCATCATATATTGAGAAAAAATTGAAGTTGGCAAGGATTTAATTTTACTTGGATCCATAATCAATGCCTATGGAAGCAACAGTCAAGAAATCAAATGACATATTGCATTGGGCAAATCTGCTGCAGAAGACATCTTTAAAGTGCTAAAAAGCAATTTTTATGATTTAAACTTTTTTTAATTTAAGCATTCTTTGATGATTAAAGTGCACCCGATCCAAGCTATGGTATTTTAAATCACCTGTTACGCATGTGCAAGCTGGCAAACGAATAAAGAAGACTGAAGAAGGATTGATGACTTTCAATTATGATGCCTTTGAATTATAAGAATAATGACTATATCATGGACTGCCAGAAGAACAAACAGATCTGTTTTTGGGGCAATACAGCCAGATGCTCATTAGAAGGGAGCTCTGGTGGCATAGTGCCTAAGGCATTTGTCTGCTAATTGGAGAGTGGCCAGATTTCATCTATTGCACTTTGGTCATTTTACTAGGAGGGATCAGTCCCTGGAGAAGGGTATCACATTTGGTAAAGTAGAGTGTCAGCAAAAAAAGAGGAAGACCCTCAACAAGATGTATTGTCACAGTGGCTGCAACAATGGGATTAAACATAGCAAAGACTGGGAGGATGGCACAGGAACCGGCTGTGTTTCCATCTGTTGTAGATACAATCACTATGAGTTGGAACCAACTTCACAGCACCTATTGACACCAACAAAGTTCCTCAAAGGTTCTTCATCAATAAGTGTAAGTACACCTTCCTATTTGAACTAATATTAAAACACATCATCCATCTCACGGAAAAGTAAGAGTGTGATCTGATTTAATTGCCAGGGGATGGCACTCCCTGAGAATCAGATCTCACCTATTTTAAGTTTAGATTGCAGTTGGGAGTAGAGTGGATCACACTGATCTGTGGCATGGTGAGCTTAGTGCCTCAACTCCTTGAATAACTCTTAGATTAGAAGATCAGGGGGCTGAGAAGGTCAAAGCAAGAAGTTTTGCTGTTGAGTTGACCTCAACTAATGGTGGCCCCATATGTGTCAGAGTAGAACTCTGCTCTGTTGGGTTTTCAAATAGCTAATTTTTCAGAAGTACTTCACCGAGCCTTTCTTCCAAGATGCCTATGGGTGGAGTCAATCCTCCAACCTTTCAGTTAGCAGCCAAGCTCATTAACTACTTGCAGCACTCAGGGACACCACCAAAAGGGTCAAGTTTGTGGATTTTATTCCTATCCCTTAAATCTAGAATCAGACCATACCTCTAGCTCCAATCAGCCTACTAGAGCATGCATGAGAATGACCTGAAGTTTGATTCAGTAGGTCTGGACTGGTGCCTGAGATTTTATATTTCCAACAAGCTCCCAAGAGAGGCTGATGCTGCTGGTCTAATTACACAATGGTCTAGATAATATTTAGTGATGACTGTATGTGTGTGCACATGTGTGAATCTCTGCAAATATTGCTCTCTCAGAAAATGGATCCAGAAAAGGAACTATAGTTTCTGAGCATATTACCTTATCTAGTCTTCACACGAGGAGCTCTGACGATGCAATGGTTAAAGAATTTGCAGGAGAAAAAGTATGCCTTTTAATTATAACAAAGAATAATGAATACATTCTCCTCCATAAAGTCTGCCTCCATAAAGATTTACAGCATTGGAAACACTATTGGGGCAGTTCTGCTCTGTTCTGAAGGGCCATTATGAATCAGAATCAACTTGATAGCAGTGGATTTGGATTTTGGAATCTTTACATGAGAGGTAGGAGCCTTTCCTTTTCCATTTTATTGAGGAAATGGATATTGGGGAGTATAAATAACTTTCTCCTATAAAGTGGAAAATCTGGAATTCACACTCATTTCTCTTCTTTCTAAGTCCCAAGTCTGCCACTATACCATGGGCAAGTCTGGCATTTCAGATCTGCTGAGGAAGAAGTGAAAATAACACCCTATGCTGGCCACGGACCCTCAGTAACCATTCAGAGCTTTTGGCTGAGCTGCTCTGTGGAGCAAGCAGTCTAGTACATGATGTTAGCTGGAGTCTAGTTGGCAAGAGCCTCTTTGTAAAGCAAGACACCTCATACCCAGAAGTATGTTTGAAAGTTCACAGAGTTTTTCACTCAGTCTGTAATTTTCTCCAAATTATCTAGACCATTAATCCTCTATAATTTCAATAACTTATAGTTTTTAAAGTCTTTTCCTAATATCTATTCATGCTATCTTGGCTGCAGTGTTTAGCTTTTAACAAAATGACAGAGCAGTTTGGTGGATATCAGAAAATAGGAGGTTGATGGGGCTGGATAGAATTGTAGCCTCTCCCAAGGCCTCCATCAGCTTCCACTCTTTCCCATAACCCTGCCCTTGCCTGACCATGGATAGTCTCTGAGTGGTCTTGGTAGTGCAGTGGGGAGTAGGAGAGGGCAGGAGGTCCAGCTAGTGTGCTATGGGAGGGTGTTGCTTCACATGCTCATCTCCTGGTATTCCCCTCCTCACACAGGGGCTCTCAAAAAGGCCACCTCTGGTGCCAGAAAAAGCTTATAGTGACCTTAGAATAAATAACCTCCAGTGAAGATCCATTAAGGTATGACTCCTTATTTAGACCTTGTTTATCCTCCTCCTTGGCCACAAGACAGAGTGATCTCCCCAGAGAAGTCAGTGCTGAGGTTTGTGTCACTTTTGGCGCTCACCTCTCCCCCCACCCCACTCAGTGAAGAGACACTGGATATCACCATTTCTAGGTTAGTAATAGTCCTACTCCTACAAAGATTAAAGACTAGGAAACCTATGGGGCTGGTATTCTGAGTCAAAATTGACTTGCTGACACACAATAACAATGATAGTCTAATAGTCCTTGGGTGGTGCAAATGGTTAACATGTTTGGTTTTAACCAAAAAGTTGGAGGTTCTAATCCACCCAAAGTGGCTCATAAAAAAGTCCTGGAAATCTACTTTCAAAAACTCAGCCATTGAAAACCCTGTGGAGCAGTTTTATTCTGAAATTCATATGAAGTTGCCATGGGCCCTAAATTGACTGAATGATAAGGTTTTTGTTGTTGTTAGGTGCTGTCAAGTCATCTCTGACTCATAGCGACCCTGTGCACAGCAGAATGAAACACTGCCTGGTGTTGTGCCAGCCTCATGATCCTTGAGCCCATTGTTCCAGCCACTGTGTCTACCCATCTTCTTGAGGGCCTTCCCCTTCTTCATTGACTCCCCACTTTGTTGTTGTTATGTGCCATCAAGTCAGAGCCAGCTCATAGAGACCCCTCCTTTGGTTTCTGAGGCAGTATCACTATGGAAGTAGATTGCCCAACATTCCTTCCGAGGAGTGGTTGGTGGGTTTGAACCTCCAGTCTTCTGGTTAGCAGTCAAGTGCCTTATGCACTACACTACCAGAGCTCCTAGCCTCCACTTTACCAAGCATGAGGACCTTCTCCAGGGAATTGTTCCTTCTGACAACATGACCAAAGTGGGTGAGACGAAGTCAGGCCATTCTTGCTTCCAGGGAACATTCTGGCTGCACTTCTTCCAGGACAGACTTGTTAGTCCTTTTAGAAGACTGTGGTACTCTTAACATTCTTCTCCAACACCACAACTCAAAAATGTCAACTTTTCTTTGGTCTTCCTTACTCATTGTCCATCTTTCACATGTGTAAGGGGTGATTGAAAACACCATGGGTTGGGTTAGGTGCACTTTAGTCTTCAAGGAGACATCTTTGCTCTTCATCACTTGAAAGAGGTCTTTTGCAGCAGGTTTGCCCAATGCAATACATTGTCTGATGTTTTGACTGCTGCTTCCTTGGTGTTGATTGTAGAACCAAGTAATATAAAATCCTTGACAACTTCAATCTTTTCTCCATTTATTGTGAAGCTGTTTGTTGGACCAGTTGTGAGAATTTATGTTTTCTTTATATCGAGGTGTAATCCATACTGCAGACTGTAGTCTTTAATTTTCATCAGTAAGCTCTTCAATTCGTCCTCACTTTCAGCAAGCAAAGTTGTGTCATCTCATATCACAGTTTGTTAATGAGTCTTCCTCCAATCCTGATGCCATGTTCTTCTTCATATAGTCCAGCTTCTCAGATTATTTGCTCAGTATACAAGTTGAATAAGTATGGTGAAAGGATACAACCTTGACAAACTCCCTTCTTGATCTTGAACTATGCAGTATCCCCTTGTTCTATTAGAACTTTAGCCTTCTGATCTACGTACAGATTCCACATGAGTACAATCACGAGGTCTGGAATTCCCATTCTTCTCAATGTTATCCAGAATTTGTTATGATCCACACAGCCAAATGCTTTTGCACAGTCAATAAAACATAAGTAAACAGCTTTCTGGTATTCTTTGCTTTCAGCTAAGATCCCTCTGACATCAGCAATGATATCCCTCTTTCCACATCCTCTCTGAATCCAGCTTGCATTTCTGGAAGCTCTCTGTCAATATACTGCTGCAACCATTTTTTTAATTATCTTCAGTGATATACCTACCAGCCACTCCTCGGAAGGAAGGTTGGGCAATCTACTTCCATAGAGATATCACCTCGGAAACCCAAGAAGGGGTCACTATGAGTCGGATCCAACTTGACAGCACACAGCAACAACAACTCAGTGATATTTTACTTGCGTGCAATATTAATGATATTGTTCAATAATTTCCACATTCTTTGGGATCACCTTTCTTTGGAATGGGTACAAATATGTATCTCTTCCACTCAGTTGGCCAGGTAGCTGTCTTCCAAACTTCTTGGCATAACCAAGTGAGTGCTTCCAGTGGGGCATCGATTTGTTGAAATATCTCAATGAGTATTCATCAATTCCTGGAGCCTTGTTCTTCTCCAACTCCTTCAGGGCAACTTTGACTTCTTCATTCAGTATCACTGGTTCTTTATCATATGCCACCTCCTGAAATAGATGAACATTGACCAATTCTTTTTGGTACAGTGACTTGTGTATTCTTTCCATCTTCTTTTTATGCTTCCTGCATCATTCAGTATTTTGCCCATAGAATCTTTCAATATTGCAATTCAAGGCTTAAATATTTTCCTCAGTTCTTTCAGCTTGAGAAATGCTGAGTATGTTCTTCCCTTTTGGTTTTCTAACTCCAGGTCTTTGCACATTTCATTATAGTAATTGGCTTTCTCTTCTCAAGCTGTTCTTTGAAATCTTCTGTTCCGCTCTTTTACCTTGTCATTTCTTCCATTTGCTTTAGCTACTCTCTGCTCAAGGGCAAGTTTCAGAGTCTCTTCTGATATCCATTCTGACATTCCTTTCTTGTCTTTTTAATGACCTCTTGCTTTCTTCATGGATGGTGCTCTTGATGACAAGGTAGTAGGTAGCAAATATCCTAACTGGCTTATTTCAATTTGGCCTGAATTACCTCAGCATTATGATGGATCTAGCAGTCTGCAACAGTTTATGAGCTACAGTTTCTGTGGATGAGTTGCTTAATATCTTCTGTGGAAACATGATGTAAAGACATTAAACTCGATAGTGATCATAGGAATTCAAGGAGGTGAAGATTGGAGTGGGCTGAAGGAGTTGGGATGGTTTCATGGAGAAACTGTTTTTTGTTTCAGCCAAGTGTTTAGGCACAGGTAGAGCTCAGATGTGCAGAGATAAAAGAGGGAGGTCAATACAAAGAAGGAACATCTTGGAAAACATCCTGGAGACCAATATAACTAGATTGGAAGGAATATACTGGGGAGTGGGAGATGAGGTTGGGATGGAAGATTGACACACTCAAGAGTTCAGACATTGTCCTCTGGTAACAGGGAGCCATGGTGATTCTTGATGAGACATGGATATGACAAGAATGTTGTTCTGGGAGGGTTGTTTTGGGTGGTGGTGAACAAGTTGGTTTGTTGTTGTTGTTGTTGTTAGGTGCTGTTGAGTCATTTCTGACTCATAGCGACCCCATGTACAGCAGAATGAAACACTGCCTGATCCCATGCCACCTCCACGATCCCTGCTATACTTGAGCCCATCATCGCAGCCACTGTGTCAATCTATCTCATTGAAGGCCTCCCCCTCTTTCATCGACCCTCCACCCTACCAAGCATGACATCCTTCTCCAAGGAATGGTCCCTTCTGACAACATGACCA
>NW_006922010.1:1317325-1338360 GCF_000298275.1 Orycteropus afer afer | reverse complement strand
TCCACAATCAGCTCCTGGCCTGGTTTTGGCTGAAGATATTGAGCTTTTCCACCGCCTCTTGCCACAGATGTAGTCAATCTGATTCCTGTGTGTTCCGTCTGTTGAAGTCCATGTGTAGAGCCTCCGTTTGTGTTGTTGAAAAAGGGTGTTTGCAATGAACAAGTCGTTGGTCTTGCAAAATTCTACCATGCGAGTTCCAGCATTATTTCTGTGATCAAGGCCAAATTTTCCAACTACCAGTGATTCTTCTTTGTTTCCAATTTTTGCATTCCAGTTACCAGTGATAATTAACACATCCTGATTGCATGTTTGGTCAATTTCAGACTGTAGAAGTTGATAAAATTCTTCAATTTCCTCATCTTTGGCTTTGGTGGTGGGTGCATAAATTTGAATAATAGTTGTATTAGCGGGTCTTCCTTGTAGGCATATGGAAAATTGGTTTGGCAAGGGAGAAATCCAAAGTTGTGTCTGCTGTCTGGAGAGTCCACTTATAGGTCTGCCCTTATTTGGAACTGACGAAAACTCTTCATCTTGGGTTAGGTTTCTGGTACAGTGTGATCTTGACCAATTCGATACCTATTTACTCAAACATTTCTTAGTTTGTAGAACTCAATTAGACGCTGCAGGGAATATAATCAGGCCAGGAATCCTTACTTCAACAAGATTGTAATCTAGTTAAGTAGCTGTGTTCTTATCTATCGCTAAGTGTTGATGCTATGACAGAGAGCTTCAAGAATGTTTGTTTGCTTTGCATTCTTTTATTTATCTAGTCTCTGAGTATTTTACTGTGTGCCAAGAATTGTAAAAGGCACTAAGAGGAATATAAAGGAGCTCTGTTGAGGCAGTGGGTAAGGCATTTGTCTGCTAACCAAAAAGTTGGAGGTTCAGACCTACCAGTGGTTTGGATTATAAAACATTCCCTGCTCTCATGGACCTTGAGATCTATATGGAGATATATATGTTAGGATGGCAAAATTAATAATCCTCTGCCAAATTGTAAGATCTCCATTCTAAATGAAATAGAAGTCAAAGGAAGAGAATATGGTGATGGGAAACACTTGAGAAGCCTGTGTGGAGGAGGTGAGATTTCCTCTAATGAAGTGACAGGATATGCCCAGAGGACATAGAAATATAAAACACATGATAATTATATGTATAATTGCATATAGATACATAATGCAAGCAACAAATTTAAAAGTTTTCTAATAACCATATTAAAAAAAAGTTATAGAAACAGGTGATATGAAGTCTAATATTATGTTTTTATTTAAACTACTATACCTCATATATCAGTTTAGTAATTTTCTGGGTGGTGCAAATGGTTTGTGTTTGACTACTAACCTAAAGATTGTGGTTCAAATCTATCCACTGTGCTGTGGGAGAGGGGTCTGGCAATCTGCTTTTGTAAAGATTACAGCCAAGAAAACACTATGGAGCAGTTCTACTCTGTAATACATGGGGTCACATGAGTCAGAATTGATGGCAATGAGTTTTTTTGTCTTTTTGTTTGTTTATGATCATTTCAACATGTAATCAACATAAAAAGTGATTAATGAGATATTGTTCAATTTTTTTTTTTTTTTTCTTGGTACTGTTCTGGTTACCTAGTGCCGCTCTGACAGAAATACACAACAAATGGGATGGTCTTAACAAACAGGAGTTTATTCTTACAATTTGGAGGCTTTAAGTCCAAGTTCAAAGTGCCAGGCTCTAGGGGCTGGGTGAAAGCTCCTCAACCTTGAGGCCCAGCTCTGCCTCCTACTCCCGGCCCACTGGAGCTAGAGGTGTTTCTTCACTCAGACAGCTGCTGGCTGCTGAGGCTGAGAAGTAAAAAGGTTGACAAGTAAAAAGGCACAATCCCAATGTTACCACACGGCAGGCCATTGGCTTAAGTCCATTGTAAGTCCCAAGGTCGGCAGAGCACAGCAGGCTGCTGAGCAACAACACAGCTACATGCAGGGTCCAAGCATGCCATAGGCTCAAGACCATTCTCAGAGCTTCTCCTTATAAAGAGGCAGACCACATACCCAAAGGCAGCTACTCAGCTGCTCCCAGTAGATTGCACCATGGAGTTGATTACCAGTCTCATCATGGGGCATACTACATCCAGCTGCCCAGCCACTCCACCAGGCCTAGCCAAGATGACATACAAACATTAACCATCACATGTACTAAATCTTCAAAATCCTGTGTGTATTTTATAGGTACTGTACTCTACTTCTGTAGTGATACAGCCTCAGAAACGCAAGGAGTGGCACTATGAATCAGATGCAACTGGATGGCAGTGAGTTCGTTTTTTTTTTTTTTTATACATCTCAATGGCTTTACATCACATACTCAATAGCCTTATGTACTGGACAACATTGGAGGGTGGAGAAACGAGAAATTTCATGGACCTGTGCTAACCTTGATGATAACACACTCAGCTGCTAACTGAAAGTTGGAGGTTCTAGTCTTCCCAGAGGTACCTCAGAAGCCACGTCTGGCAATCAACTTCTGAAAAGTCAGACACTGAAAACCCTGTGGAACACAGTTCTACTCTGGTACACACTGGGTTGCCATCAATTGAAGTTGACTTGACAGTAACTGTTTTCTTTTTTGGTGTGTGTGTGTGTGTATGTACACACTACCCTAAATATGTGATCTGGAGGACTAGACCTTGGGGGTGGGCAGGTGAGTAGAGGGAGATGTCAGTGCAACTGTGAATAGGAAGGAAAAGCACTGTAACCAAGGAAGCAGATGTGTTACAGGAAAATGACTATTAAATTTAAGTGTAAGTTCCAGGACTTAAAAGATTCGGTGCAGGGGGGTACCCGCATTTCCTGACACAACAAACAAATTCTAAATGGCTCTGGGAGCAAAGAGGCCCCACAAAAGAACTATATTTCCCAGAGAAATAAGAGTCCTTAAAGGTGTCTGAATAGGAAATAAGGTTATCATTATGCCTTATCATTAGAAGAGAGAAGAATATTAAAAGGACTCAGTTCAGCTTGAATAAAAAAGATAAATTTCAAGTAAACTGGCATACAGTTTATCCATGACTAGATTTGCTGTAATAAAGTCAGCAAGGGAATAAGCTGGATGATTTACAGGGAGCCTGCTTCTGTAAAATTTACAAACTGCTGTGATAAAATGTCACCTTTTATGATGCATTCCACCCGGGCTGCATATATAAAGGGCACTGCATTGGAAAGAGTTGCAAAAACAAAGCAGTTGCCTGGCTCCCCAGCTGCCTTTGTCTGCTTTTCTAGCAGAATTGGGGATTTATGGAAAGATGACCCAGCCACTCGCCTTTGACGGTTGTGGATTGGAAACTACCAGGGAAATGGCATAATTTCTTTGCGTTTTCATTCTGGGGCCTTGGGGCCAGCTCTCAATAATTTAGGTTAAGCCCACTTGAGGTGGGTCCAGCAGGGTAAGATGGGGCAGAAGACCCCTGATTTCAGAGGTTTCCAATCCGGTGGGGAAGGCAAGCAGGCACACGAGTGACTGAACATAAATGGAGCAGGTATGCGTTTTAATACAAGTAATGTCATTATGCTTTACTTTTCTAGATTATTGTGAGGCTCCATTTGCCTGTTGGGTGGTAGATTAAATCTGTCATTATTGAGGTTCCCTCCCTGATATTATAAGATCATAGAAAAATCCTGGGTTTTATATGATACCAAAAACTGGGGAGGGGCCACTTCCCAGGTCATTGTATTTCTATTGTCACATTTGCCCATTTTCTTTATAGAGAGTGACCTTACAGAGAGTGGTCCTGTCCCTCTTTGATAGAAGTCACAGAGGTGCCTTTCCCAGAGGTCCTCTAGTGACCACAGCCTGACATCCAACAGCCCCAATCTCCTATTCCCAACTCTCCAGGGCCCTGCCTCTGAGGCACTTCACCTCACCCGAGGCCCTGTTTCAAAAGAAACTTCAACTCCCCTCAAGTCTGGAAGCTTCTTGCTCACCCCTTACAGCACTTATATCTTATGTTCCACTTCAGCTACCCCACTCAATCTTCCTCAGTGGGCTGAAACATAAATCTTTTCATTTATTCTCTCTCTCTCTCTTTGTGTGTATGTGTATATGTTAAGCTCAACTTGGATCTTGAAAAACCAGAAATATTGGCTTCATTATTCTGGGTGGAGTGCTCATAACAGTTACATTATTTCTCAATAACTCACCCAGTTATAGTAGGTAGACAGGAACAAGTAGCAAAATGCCTTGGGATATCACGGGTGAGAGGAATTACCCTGAACATGGGGCAACCAGGGAAGACTGCATGGAAGAGGTGAGATTGGAGCAGGATGGCAAAAGCCAAAAGTTTGCTTTGTAGACAAGGTCATCTCAGGCAATGGGGATAGCTTGAACCAGGCCTGCAGTGGGAGGTATGGGATATGTAAAGAATGTTTGGTGAGTTGGTCTGTGTGGGGGTGGTGGCTGCTGGGGGTTTGGGTAAGTGTGGCTGGTGGCTGTAGTGTGGGATGCTAAGCAGTATAAAAAATAACATTATGATATCAAATACTTAAGCTCATCATTGACAGTTCTCAAGTAGTGGAAATAATTTAGCTTAAAAACTGGCTACATGGGTAGCACTTGAAAACAAATCTGTATTCTGAGACACAGCTACAAAAATTCTTATCCACCAGATACCAATCAAAACTTCAGGCTGTCCTAACCAGATACATACTTGGGCAATTTTGTCCAAAGCATGCTTCTTTATATTAATTTACCCAATACCGAATTCTCCATTGCACTAAAGGCCTGGGACCTCCCAGTACCCTATTCTCTACACACTCTCCCATCACTTCTTCCTCAATCATGCAGATACTAATGTTCAGCTCTACTCATTTAGCGTGGGCAATTCTGGAAGGGGCCATATAAGCACAGGCAATCAGAGACTTCTGGAGTTTCCTTGACCAGGAAATCTGGTAGGCTTGCTGGAAAGAGAATCCTGGAATGTGGTAGTGGGGAATCTATAACATGTTTTCTGAGGGTTGCTGTAACAAAATATCACAACTTTGGTGACTTAGGAGAACAGAAATTAATTGTCTCACAATTCTGGAGGCTGAGTCCAAGATCAGGATATTGTTGGTTGTGTTGATTCCTTCTGAGGCTCTGAGAGAGAATTCGTTGCATGCCTCTCTCCTAACTTCTCGTAGCTCCAGGTACTCCTTGATTTGTAGTTGCAGTGTTAAATGGCATCCTTCCTCTGTCTCCCTTCCTCTGGGTATCTTCGTTTCTTTTACAAGGGCACCAGTCATATAGGATTAGAACTCAGGTTATCCCAGTAGGACCTCGTGATAACTTAACTGATAACATCTTCAGAGACCTTATTTCCAAACAAGTTCATGTTTAAGGCATAAGAAATAGACAACATAGTAAGCAAGCAGAGAATTGAGAACGAATCTGGCCGGGAATGGAGCAAGGTTAGTGGTAACCAGTGGGTGTGCTGGAATTCCTCAGTTATATGCTGCTTGGTATAAGCTTGGTATAGGTAGACCTAGCTTACTAATGAGAGACTTCAGCTGGCTCATTTGAACCTCATCTCCTCCTGAGAACTGAACACTTTTCAGTGGAGGAGGGAAACATCAGTTTCCTTGTTTCACTCTTCCTTGGTTAGAAGCTACCTGAGCATCTGGTAACAGAGTGCTCTGGACAATCCTCTCTGAGCAGTCATAATTGGCCACACTTGCTATTTGGGTACCAAATACCAGCTGCTGGGCTCAGCCCTTCGTGTGCCTTGGTTCCCTGCTTTCTAGAGTCAAGTCAGGCTTTGAGAACTGTCCTGTAGGGACCTGTCACTTACAAAAGATGTATCTCCCAAATTAAGAGTTTAACTAGATTTCATCCTGGGAATTGAGCAAAAACTGACAATAATTTAGCTTATAAAACTGTAGTTTAATGAAAGTGTAAGACAAGGGCCTGGTAGATATTTTTTACTATCTAAGATGAGAGTTTCTATGGGTTGTTCTGACAGATTTACTATTGTTTTAACTTAATAAGCTATTCCGTTTTAGCGTTGTTATTGTTTTTGTGGTTATAGGACACTCTGTATTGTTTATTATATTATCCCTCCCCTCAGTTTTTATGGTGGCATTTTTCTTTTTGCTTAGCTTGTAAATATACACATTGCTTCTGATCCTTGCATGTGGAAATGGAACAATTTATCAGCACGTGGGATGGAATTTGCCCCAGTACATTCTTCCTTCCTATTCATAAGGGCAGGCTCTTCTTGAAGTCAGTCCCCTCTCCCTAAATTGTTTTCATATTTTCCCTCAAGCTGTCCAAATAAAAATCACATTAATAAGCTCTTATACTTATAAAGATTTTTTTTTTAAATTTTATTTTGATTTGGGTGAAGATTTACAGAGTAAATTCACTTTTCATACAGCAGTTCACATATACTTTGTCTCATGTCATTGACCAATATTTACAATGCAACAGCTCCCCTCCCACTTCCTCCCCATAGTTACCTCTTCCCAGTGTCCATCCCTCCATACTCTCCTGCCACCTGAGCTGTCTCCCTGTGCATAAGCAGTCCTTTCTTCTCCCATGATTGTTTTCTCCAGGGCAGGTGTCTACTTGAGGTAAATGTTTAACTCACATGCCTGTATTTTGTTTGGCTGGAAACCACAGGTGTGGGTTCAATTCCAGACCTGAAGGGCAGCTAGGGACCATAGTCTCAGTGGTTCCACCAGGCTCTATTGGACCAGCAAACCTGGTCCCCAACCTTCTTTTTTTTTTTTTGCCTCCAAATGATTTTGAGTTTTGTTCCACATTGTTCTCCCTCTCTATCCAGGATCTTCTACATTCATTCCAAGTGGATGACAGTGGTAGCCGGGCACCATCTAGTTCTTCTGGTCTCATAGTTGTATAGGTTGCAGATCGGATGGTGTACCAGTCACTAGGACTGATTGTTTCCATTAATTTTGGTTTTCTTCTTTCTTCTTGACAAGGATAGACCCATCGTTGCATCTAGATGGCAGCTTGCTAGCTTTTAAGATCCCAGTCGCTACTCGCCAAAGCAGGAGGTGGAATAATGTTTTGTATAGTATGTTATGCCAGTTGAGCTTGATGTCCCCTGTGACTATGGTCCCAAGCCCACAGGTTCAACTACATCGGTCGCTCTGGGTAGCTGGCTGTGACCAAGCAGTGACCACAACCTTGTCCTTTGTCAGCTCTACTATACACCTGGGAATTCTGATCCTTCACATAAACTTATGGGACCATTGTCTGCCAACCCTATATATGATCTTGGATACACTCCCCATTTAGACATACCTAATTGTTTAGCCTGTCCACCTATCTACTCGTCCATATACCCATGTTTGCCTTCACTGACAACTCAGTACTGTATATGCAAAAGGGTTCATATTTGTTGTCTGTACTGCCCATGTACCTCTCTATGTCTTTCTCATCCTCAATGCTGCCATATTGGTCACTCACATTTGGTACATTGCCCTTCTCTTCACCCAAATCAATATTTATCTCTATCTAACAGCGTTCCCTCCCCTCGCCTCCCACCCCTGGTAACCAACAAAGAAAATTTCCTCCAATAGATAAACCTTTCCTTAACTTTTATAATAATGGACTAATACAATATTTGTCCTTTTGTGATTGACTTATTTCACTCAGCATAATGTCCTCCAAGTTCATCCACGTTATACGGTGTTTTGCAGATTCTACATTATTCTTTAGCGTTGCATAGTATTCCATTGTGTGTATGTACTATAGTTTGGTTATCCATTCTCAGTTGATGGACATCTAGGTTGTTTCCATGTTTTGGCTATTGTAAATAGTGCTGCGATGAACATGGGCATGCATATATCTGTTCTTGTCATGGCTCTCACTTCTTTAGGGTATATACCTAGTAATGGGATGGCTGGGTCAAATGGTATTTCTAATTCCAACTTTTGAAGGAATCGCCATACTGCTTTCCACAATGGTTGTACCATTTTACAGTCCCACCAGCAGTGTATGAGAGTCCCAATCTCTCCACAACCTCGCCAGCATTTGTTATTTTCTGTCTTGTTGAACTTTGCTACTAGTGCTGGAGCAAGATGGTATCTCGTTGTTTTGATTTGCATCTCTCTAATAGCTAATGATCGTGAGCATTTCTTCATATGTTTGTTGGCCGCTTGAATATCCTCCTTGGTGAAGTGTCTATTCATGTCTTCTGCCCATTTTTAATTAGATTGTTTTTCCTTTTGTTATTGAGGTGTTGAAGTGTTCTATAAATTCTAGAGATTGGTCCCTTGTCAGATATTTTATTACCAAATATTTTTTCCCAATCTGTAGGTTCTCTTTTACTTATAAAGATTTTTAAGCCTTAAAATGGCCACTCTGTGAGGTGCCATGCATGTATGACTATCCCCATTTTACACATTGGGAAATGGAGTTCTAAGAGGAAAAATGAGCTGCCCCTGATTACCTAGCAAGCTAGTGGCAGAGCCTGGACCAGAACTTAGGTTTCTTAGTCAGTGGTCCAGATACTTCTTAGGAAAGAAGGATTGAGTTGAGGCAGGAACAATCTTCCAGCAACAAGTTCACCTACAAGGACTGATCACCAACATGGTAACCTGTTTAGCTGTAGAATGCTCTGTAGCTGGTTGTGTTACCAGCTCAACAGATGACACAGATCCTCAGCCTCACCCACCCCATACACACACTTCTTTGAACCAGGCAATATTTCATTCTGTTATTCATAAGGTCAACATAAGTCAAAGCTGACTTGACAGCAACTAACAATAACAACATTCCCTGAGAGAGAATTGCACTTGGAAAGTAAAAACAAATTTAAACTTATCTCCTTTACTGTTGGTGGGCAGAGCTGGTCAACATTTGATGGGCAACAGGTGGTTATAATTAGAAACCATGAGATATGATGTTCACCTAAGACTGGCTCCAGGGAAAATTCTTAAATCAAGTAAGGATAGTAATGGAAAGAGAAGCAATATCTGTGCCAGGTACATTGTTTCAGTTAATTCTTTCAGCAATCCTGCAAATCAAGTAAGGAGAGTCCCCATATATAAAAGAGAAACCTGGGGTTCAGGGAGTCACTGGCTTCTTTAGGATCAAGTGATTAAATATATGGCAGAGCTGGGATTCAAATCTCTCTTGGGTCTTGTGCCCCTGTCCATTCCTATTTGTATACTTTCTCTTCAAGACCCTAAAATCTACTACCATCAAGTTGCTCTTGACTCATAGTGACCTTACAGGACAGAATTGATCTGCCTCATAGGGTTTCAGTGGTTAAGGCACTCAGCTGAAACCTAAAAGTCAGTGGTTCGAACTGCCACTCTGTGGAGTAAGATGTGGTGTTCTGCTTCCTCAGGAGCCTAGGAGTCCATATCTCTTCCACACAAGGGGTTAACAATTTGTCAACATCTGATTACAGCAAAAATCTCTTAAAGAGAAAAAGGGCCAACAATTCAACCCTTTTGGGATGTTTGAATTTTAAAGAAATTAATTAATCTTTGTAATTAATCTCCTCTTGGAAGACTATGGGGATGGGAAAAAATTAAATGATTTTTCCCAGAGCCTCAAGCAATCATTTGGGGCTCTAGTCCTCATTCACCAGCAATTCACTGCTCCCACTTCTGGTTCCTCAGATCAGCACAAGGGGTTGAAGTTGTCAAACTTTAAGATGTCTTCTAGGTCTAACATCTAGGTGTGTAGGTCTTACCTGGCCCTGGCCCTATGTTCCATTCAGGAAGGATATACCTTAAATGTGTGCTGCCCATCCAAAGAGCTTCAATTTTTCAGAACCATTTTCTTACCTACCCAACCTCCTCCTTCCTATGGACAGCATCCATCACAGCCCTGGGAGAATTTCCTGTGCCATAGTCCCTCAACCAGATGACTATTTAGAGTTTAGGGTCAAGGATACTTCAGCTTACCAGGGCTCATATTATCTATGATGTTATTTTTTGTTTTCTGTTTCTAGAGTTTAGTTTCAGAATGATTGGGAGAGGTCACTTTTCTTAGAGACTGGAAATTCTTTTTCATTGTAAAAGATAGTTTTATCTTACTAGTTTATAAAGTGTCAAGGAGGGCAACTTGTTTATTTTCCTTCCTAGTTTCTCTTCCCTTTCCTTTCTCCCTCTTTTCTCCATCCCTTCCATCTTTTATTTTTTCACTCATTCATATGATATCATTTGAGAACTTTCCTTTGGGGCCCCTATTAGAGTGAATTCTAAGCAGGCTGGATCATGAAGATCATCCTAGAAGCTGTTCTGTTACTTTTTAGGGTCAGTGGTAAGTGCAGTTCAAAAATGACAGAACAGCTAGCTTGAGGTGGGCTTCTTGGTTTCTTATATTTTAGGAGAGTACTATTATTATTATTATTATTATTATTAGTATTAGTAGTATTCTCTTTTCTTCTCTCAGCATCAGCATTCCTAGCTCCAGATAACTACCTGATTTATTGCTCATATTTTAATTTTAGTCAGTATTGCTGTTTCTTTGAGCTCCAAGTCAGCATCCCGATTCTGAGAGGAGGAAATATAGAACATGAGCCCAGGCACCAATATGGCTGGTTGCCCAATCTTCCTTCCGAGGAGTGGCTGTTGGGGAGTGGCTGTTGGGTTTGAATCACCAGTCTCCTGGTTAGCAGTCAAATGCCTTAGGCACTATACCACTAGAGCTTCTCTTAGCACTGAATTTACACCAAAAACAACTTTTCAAGGCTAAGAACAAGACAGAACCCCTCCAGGCTCTCTATGACTCCTACTCTGGCAAGGCTGTTCTTCATACATGTCATAGTGGTTAAGAACATGGACTTTAGATTTGAGCATGCTTGGTTTGAATCTTGCTTTGCCAGTTCCTGTCTCCATAATCTTAGGTAACTTCCTTTACTTATCTAAGCTTTAGTTTCTGCATTATCTGTCTCATAGAGTTGATGTTATGGTTAAGTGAGATAGTACCAATCAACAGCTATTTACCAATGAATGTTTAGTGTGCACTAGATCCAGTCTAGATGATCTTTACAGGAATTATGTAATTTAATCTTCACAAGTGGATTATCTCTCTGGTAGTTAAGGTTGTGTGTCAGCTTGGCTGGGCCAGGTTCTAAGGAGCTGGAAGCAGGATGTATTTATTTCCCATGATGAGACTGGTAATGAATTTAATGGTGGAATCTGCTGTGAGCAGCTGAGTAGCTGCCTTAGGGATGTGCTGCTTCCAGTATACAAGGAGAACTTTTGAGAAGGGCCTCTGAGCTTTTTGGCACACTTGGATCCTGTATTTAGATGAGTCTTCATTCAGCAGCCTGCCATGTTGCCTGTCGATCTTGGGACTGTTTCTAGACTTGAACTACTGGCCTGCTATGTTGCTTGATAATCTTGAGACTGTGCCATTTTACTTGTCGACCTTGGGTTTGTCAGCCTCAGCAGCTGCCTGAGTGAAGAGAAGCTTCCAGCTTCAGTGGTCTGGGAGGAAGAGGCAGAGCTGAAGCCCAACGTCAAAGGGCCTTCACAGAGCTCCTAGAGCTGGCACTTTGAATTCAGACTTCTAGCCTCTTGAACTGTAAGAGAATAAATCCCTATTTGTTAAACCCACATGTTTGTGGTATGTCTGTTATAGCAACACTAGAGAACTAAAACAGTATCTATTTCTCTGTTTGGCAGCTGAGGAAGCTGAGACTCAAGGTTACTTATTTAGCAAGTGATAGAGCTAGGTGTAACTTGATAGCATGATTCTGTATCCATGCTCTTAACCCATTTACCAGATCACTTGCTACATAAGGTTGGTAAAACCCTTGGCATGTTCTTTTGTTAGCTACCATAGAGTCAGCCCCCAACTCACTGCATCCTCACCCACAGCGGAATGAAACAATCATTGTGTTATCATGATCTATAAGATATTCTTTGGCTGATTTTCAAAAGTAGATCATCACTTTTCTTTCTAATCTTTCTTAGTTTGGAAATTCTGTTGAAACATGTTCAGTTTCATAGCTACATGCAAGCCACTACTGACAGATGATGGTTGTGCATGAGGTGTGTTGGCCAGGTATTGAGCCCAGAACTGCGTTGTTGTTGTTGTTATGTGCTGTTGAATCGAACCTGACTCATAGTGACCCCTCCTTGGGTTTCTGAAGCAGTATCACTATGGAAGTAGATTGCCCAACCTTCCTTCCAAGGAGTGGCTGGTGGGTCTGAACCAGCAGCCTTCTGGTCAAGTGTCTTAGGCACTACGCTACCAGAGCTCCTGCACAGAAGGTGAGAATTCTACCACAGAACTACCAATGTCCCCTTGCCATATGGTTAGCACTAAGTTAGTGTCAACCGTTATCCTATAAACATTCCCCCTTAAGGTCTAAATTATGGAGTACTTTTATTCACCCAATTTCTAGAATAAAAACGCCACAAAGGCAAGTATTCATGCCTGTTTTGTTTACTGTTTTATCCTCGTTGGCTAGCAATGTGCTTGGGATAGAATAGTCAGTTCCTTTGCATAGATTCATTACTCATGGTGACCCCATATGTACCAGAGTAAATCTGTGCTCCATAGGATTTTCAGCAGCTGGTTTTTAGAAGCACATCACTAGGTCATTGTTCTGAGGAATTGAATAAATTCATAAATGAATGTGTCTACTCAATCATGCATTTATTCACTCTTTCAGCAAGATGTATTGAACATCTTATATGTGTGGGCTCTGTGCCAGGTGCTAGGATAAGATAGAGTACCTGACCTTGGGGAGTTTATAATCTGGTGAGGGAAACAGACTTGTGAACCAGTAATTTAATTTGAATATGATATATCTAAGGGTATTACTGAGTGCTGGGGTGAATGGAGGAAACAACTCTTTTTTTTTTCTTTTGGACTGCAGACTAATATTCATTTAGTGCTACCACCTGATGTCACTCCAGGCAGCAAATTCCTGCCTATTAAGGTTAGCTACTTAATGACAACAGTTTGTTTGTTTGTTGTTGTTAGGATTTAGCTGGATGAGGTGCAATTTCCTTCAAAGGGAGGAAGGTATGAAGGGTGAGGTTGGAAGTGTTTTGCTGTGTAGGCTATGCACTGCACAACTCTGGGAGTGCCATTAATATAGACTATGATGGTGTCTTCAGAGCTGTGCAAAGTGGCAGACGCCTTTAAGGCCATCTCTGAATCATTTAACTCAGGGCTTGGGAGATTAGAGACAATTTAGATAAAGCCTTTGAGGGTACCTCTCAATGCATTTTCTGGGTCTCAGTGACCTGAATAGAGAGCTAGGACATGGTCCAGCAAGCAGTGTGAACAAACAGCATTGCTAAAGGGAATGAGCTCCATTAGAGTTCATTGCTGTTTAACCTAGTTGGGTATGGTCCACACTGACATGACTGATATCACCAGGGACATGATCATGACTTCCAGGTTTATCCTTATGTAATCCTGGGCTCCTTTTATTTGCCACATACTTTCCACTCGGCATCATATTGGACTTTAACAGCATGGGGTACAAGTCCAGTCTTTAGTAATCTTGTGGATTTGAAACTGGCAGATTTTCTGTTATTGTTTGTTTTTGTAACAAGTCTTCTCATACCTTCCCAGATCTCTTCTATTGGGGAAGGAGGCTTTTGACACTTATCACCTTGGGATGGTAGAAATTCACTGCCAGGGGGGCTTAGTAGATTTTGGAAAACAGCAGTGTTTGCCCCAAAGGGAGGAGGATGCTCCAATAATAGGATTTAAGTCTTGCTGACTACACTGTGTTCCTCACTTTAGAGTCTATAGACTTGTCCTGTTTCTGGGCATGAGAACTTCACCTCATAAAGGTTGTATCTGACCCACTCTTCTCCAGGATCTCCTGCCACCACACAGGATTTGAGGCAAAACCAATATCTGGCCAGTGTTTCTCATCTGACTCACTCTCCTTTCCTCATATCCTGGTCCCCTCCCATGCAAATGAGTTCATAAGAATAGGTCAGAGTTTCAGGGTACAGAGGAAAGAACATTGTCTTAGAAAACTAGAAAATTGAATTATAGATTTCACTCTGCCACTCATTGGCCATGCAAGTTTTGGCCAGCCATTTTCCCTGTCTGACCTACAATTTTTCCATCTATAAGTGGCAATAATTACTTTTCAGTCTTCCTCCTAGAGCTCTTATGAGGATAAAATAAAATAATGAATTAGAAGTTGTTTTGAAGCAGTATTTGTGTTACAGGAGTATGAAGTGTGGTTGCTTACTTGTGTTTTCAGCACAGTTGGGTTGATCATGTGGAACTCAGGAGACAAGAGAGGATGCCTTTTAGTTCCCTGACTTCAAGGATTGAGCCTCATTCTATAGCAAAGCAGACAGTACCAGCAAATAGTGTCTTGTATCTCCCATGGAATAAAAAGTGAAACCTTTCTTTTAGTCAGGCTTCCTAAGGAGATAATTAGTAAAAAATAATATTGGCTGCTGTAACAAACTCTCAAAGTATCAGTGGCTTAAAATATTAGAAATTTATTTCTCACTCATTAAGAGTTAAATGTGTGTGTTTGTTGTCAGTGTGTGGTTCTTCTCCTAGCAATGTTTGTTTAGAGGCCCAGTTTTCTTCCTTCTTGTGGCTCTACCAGTAGGGCATCGGTTCTCAGGCTTGGCTGAACATTAGAATCACCTGAAGAACTGTAAAAATTTATACTTAACCAACAAATTTCCTTCCCTGTGTAAATCTTTCCTTGAGTTTTTGTAACAATAGACTTAAACAATATTTGTCCTTCTGTGATTGACTTATTTCACTTAAGCATAATTTCCTCCAAATTCATCTATGTTAGGAGGTGTTTTGTGGATTCTTCACTATTCTTTAGTGTTGCATAGTATTCCATTCTGTGTATGTACCACAGTTTGATTGTCCATTCATCTGTTGATAAGCACTAAGGTTGTTTCCCTCTCTTTGCTATTGTGAGTAAAAGGACATTTTTGTTGTTGTTGTTACTGGTAACCAGGGATGGAAGGGAAGAGTAGGAAAAATTGCTAGCTAGTTAAGAGACATGTATTCTTTTTTTTTTTTTTTTTTTTTATGTTGTTAGGTCCTGTCAAGTAATCTCCAATTCATAGTGATCCTATGCAAAGCAGAATGAAGCACTGCCCGGTCTTGTGCCAGACTCACTATCCTTGCTATACCCAAGTCCATTGCCACCATCACTGTGTCAGTCTATCGTGTTGAAGGCCTTCCCCTTCTTTGTTGACCCACCACTTTACCAAGCATGATATCCTTCTCCAGGGAATGGTTCCTTCTGACAATATGACCAAAGTAGGTGAGACGAAGTCTGGCCATTCTTGCTTCCAAGAAGCATTCCAGCTACACTTCCTCCAGGACAGATTTGTTAGTCTTTTTAGCAGACCATGGTACTTTCAACAGTCTTCTCCAACACCACAACTCAAAAACATTAAGTCTTCTTTATTCATTGTCCAGCTCTCACATGCATATGAGGCTATTGAAAAATACCATGGCTTAGGTTAGGCACACCTTAGTCTTCAAGGAGATATCTTTGCTCTTCATCATTTGAAAGAGGTCTTTTGCAGCTGATTCGCCCAGTGCAATACATAGTCTGTTGTCTTGACAACTGCTTCCATTGGTGTTGATTGTAGAAACAAGTAATTTGAAGTCATTGACAACTTCAATCTTTTCTACATTTATCATGAAGCATTGGACCAGTTGCGAGGATTTTTGTTTTCTTTATATTGAGGTGAAATCCATACTGCAGACTGTAGTCTTTAATCTTCATCAGTAAGTGCTTCAAGTCATCCTCATTTTCAGCCAGCAAAGTTATGTCATCTGCATATCACAGGTTGTGAATGAATCTTTCTCCAATCCTGATGTCATATTCTTCTTCCTACAATCCAGCTTCTTGGATTATTTGCTTAGCATACAGATTGAATAAGTATGGTGAAAGGATACAACCTTAATACAATCCCTTCTTGATTTTGAACCATGCAGTGTCCCCTTGTTCTATTTGAACAACAGCCTCCTGATCTATGCACAGATTCCTCATGAATACAATCAAGTGTTCTGGAATTCCCATTCTTTTCAATATTATCCATAATTTTTTATGATCCACACAACTGGATGCTTTTGCATAGTCAATAAAACAGAAGTAAACATCTTTCTGGTATTTGCTTTCAGCTAAAATGCATCTGACATCAGCAATGATATCCCTTGTTCCATGACCTCTTCTGAATACAACTTGCATTTCTGGAAGCTCTCTGTCAATATACTGATATAACCGTATTTGAATGATCTTTAGTAAGATTTTACTTGCATGCGATATTAATGATATTGTTCAATAATTTCCACATTCTGTGGGGTCACCTTTCTTTGGAATGGTTGTTGTTGTTGTTGTTATGTACAAATATGGATATCTTCCAGTCAGTTGGCCAGGTAGCTGTCTTTCAAATCTCTTGGCATAACTGAGTAAGTGGCTCCAGAGGTGCATTAGTTTCTTGAAACATCTCAATGAGTATTCCGTCAATTTCTGGAGCCTTGTTCTCCTCTAATTTCTTCAGTGCAGCTTTGACTTCTTCCTTCAATACCATTGGTTCTTGATCATATGCCACCTCCTGAAAAGAATGAACATTGAGCGACTCTTTTTGGTACAGTGACTCTGTGTATTCCTGCCATCTTCTTTTGATGCTTCCTGCATCATTAAATATTTCACCCATAGAATCTATCAATACTGCAACTCGAGGCTTAAATATTTTCCTCACTTTTGGGAGCTTGAGAAATACTGAGCATGTTCTTCCCTTTTGGTTTTCTAACTCCAGGTCTTTGAACATTTCATTATAGTAATTGACTTTGTCTTCTCAAACTGATCTTTGAAATCTTCAGTTCAGCTCTTTTATGTTGTAATTTCTTCCATTTGTTTTAGCTATTCTTTGTTCAAGGGCAAGTTTCAGAGTCTCTTCTGACATCTATTTTGGTATTTTCATCCATTTCCATCTTTTTAATGATCTCTCGCTTTCTTCATGGATGATGTTCTTGATGTCATCCCACAATTTCTCTGTTTTTCAGTCACTGGTGTTCAGTCCATCAAATCTATTCTTTAAATGGTCTCTACATTCAGGAGGAATATTATCAAGGTCATATTTTGGCTCTCTTGGACTTGTTTTAATTGTCTTCAACTTCAACTTGAACATACATATGAGCAGTTGATGGTCTATTCCACAATCAGCTCCTGGTCTTGTTTTGGCCAAAGATATTGAACTTCTCCATTGCCTCTTGCCACAGATGTAGTCAATCTGATTCCTGGGCATTCTATCTGGTGAAGTCCATGTGTATAATCATTGCTTATGTTGTTAAAAAAAAAGATATTTGCAATGAATAAGTCACTGGTCTTGCAAAATTCTATCATGTGATCTTCAGCGTTATTTCTATCACCAAGGCCATATTTTCCAACTACTGGTAACACTTCTTCATTTCTAACTTTTGCATTCCAGTCACCAATGATAATCAACATATCTTGATTGCATTTTCAGACTGCAGAAGTTGGTAGAAATCTTCAATTTCCTCAACTTTGGCTTTAGTGGTTGGTGGGTAAATTTGAATAATAGTCAGATTAACTGGTCTTCCTTGTAGGCATATGCATATTTTCCTATCGCTGATAGTGTTATAATTCAGGACAGACGATAAATACCACATCATCTCTCTTTAATTTGTCATTCCCAGCATAGTAGATCATATGGTTATCTGATTCAAAATGGCCGTAACCAGTCCATTTCAGATCACTAATGCCTAGGATATTGATCTTTATGAATTTCATTTCATTTTTGACAACTTCCTATTTTCTTAGATACATACTTTGTACTTTCCATGTTCCAGTTATTAATGGATGTTTACATCTGTTTCTACTCATTTTGAGTCATGCCACATCAGCATGGATGTCCCAATAATTTTACTCTATCCATATCGTTAAGGTTGTTTCTATTTTGAGGAGTCTTCCCCAGTCAAATTTTGAGTGCATTCCAACCTGATGGGCTCATCTTCTGACACTGTATTGGACGATGTTTCTGGGCTATTCATAGTTTTCCAGTAATATATTACATAGTATTTCACTGCTATTCATAAGGTTGTCACTGGCCAATTGTTTGAAAAGTGAATGACCTCTTCCTTCTTCCAAGTCAGTCTTAGTCTGGAAGCTCCACTGAAACCTGTCCACCATGAGTAACCCTGCTGGCATTTTGCAACACTGGTGGTGTAGTCTCCAGCCTCACAGCAACACGTAAGCTACCACAGGATGACAAACTGACAGACAAGTTCATTTCTCTTAGTTGTTTTTAACTGCCCTGCACTTACCTCGGGCTCTGGCCTTAAAATAGAGCCATCCACAAGCGGAAAGCAGCCCCTGAACCCTGTACCCACCTATCTTGGACCCAGTATTCATTTTGGTTGAAGCAAAAGGTAATACACCAAAAGTGAGTGACCAGCTCAATAACACTAAGGAAAAGGAAGACATGGAACATTGCAAAAGTGGTTATAGAAAACAAGGATAAACACTTTTCCATACACAATACTGCATTATCAATAATAACAAATATTAATCTACAAGTGGATACGTAAGCAGATAGGCAAGATGATCAGGTATGGGTAGGTGCATGGGACTATACCTGTGACCATATATAAGTTTGGCAGATGATATTTCTCCATACGTATTTATATGTGCTATAAGAATGTTGATATATAATAGAGCTAACAGGGGACAAAGTTAAGACAACTTCTTAGCCACATCCAAGCACCTCAAGGGAATGAGTTACTGGGACTATGGTCATGGGGAACATCAAGCTCAATTGGCATAACATAGTGCACAAAAATATAGTTCTACATCGTACTTTGGTGAGTAGTGACTGGGGTCTGAAAAGCTTGTGAGCAGCCATCTAAGATGTAACTATCTGTCTCTCCTTGTCTGGAGAAGAGTGAAGGAAATCAAAGATGCATGAAAACAAGTAGTCCAAGGGACTAATGGACCATGGGAACCTCAGCCTACATAAGACCAGAAGAACTAGATGGTGCCTGGCTACCAATGCCAACCACTCAGAAAAGAACCAAATTTGGAGATCCTGGTTAAAGTGGGAGAAAAATGTGGAACAAAACTCAAAATCAGAAAAAAGATCAGGCTTACTGATATGATACAGACAGATGAAACCCATGAGACTATGATCCCTAGTCACCCTTTGGGCCTGGAATTGAATTCATTCCTGTGGCCAAACAGTAGACAGGCCTATGAGCTGAACAATTACACCAGAGAGATACACTTCTTAGAACAATCATCAGAAGGGTGGCATTTCCACAGGAAGAAAGGTAGGCAGGTAGGTTGCATAGGAAAGAAGGCCACAGGGAAAGGATAATCACAGGGAGGAAGTGGGAAGACAGCTATTACATTGTGGGGATTGTAATCAATGTCACAAAACAAAATGTATATGAACTGTTGAATGGAAAACAAACTTTCTCTGTAAACTTTCACTCAAATTACAATAAGAAGTTAAAAAAAAATGATACCTAGCTTCTATCTCACAGATTTCAATTTCATTGATCTGTGTTGTAGTTCTGGCATTGAGATTTTAAAAAGCTTCATGTGATTCTAATATGCAGCCATGATCGAAAACCAGCAGTGAAGATGGTGCACCTGCTCTTGATAACCTCAGCTCATATTTGATGGACATAATGTCTGTTCACATTCCATTAGCAACAACTGGCCTCCCTACTAGAATGCAAGGTGGGCTGTGAGATGTGGTCCCTGGCCAGGCTGTTGTTTCTCAGTAATGGCTCTAATATTATGGAAAGGGAGCTTGCATTTTTGGTGGGTTATGCATCTATGTTCTAGGGGTTAATGGACTGTCTTCCTTAGCTCCCAGGAGACCTTATCTTTTGATCAGAGATTTGGAGCATTTGTCAATTCAGATAGCCAGCCACTCTTAGGTAGTGGGGGAGGAGTGGGTATCACCTGATTCTCCTGGAATTGGGAGCCATAGTCACCCCACATTCTTGTCTGCATCCTGGTACTTCAGGGCAGATTGCTGTTTGTTGTAATGAAGAGTGCAGACTTTGCAGACAGGTGGACTTTGTAACAATCCTCACTTATTGCTTACTAATCTTGTGATTTGGGGCATGTTAATTAACATCTTTAACCTTCATTTTTCCCAAATGTAAAATAGGTATAATTATGTCTATGTTGAAAGATTTTGTAATGTTGTTGTTGTTAGGTGCCATCGAGTCATCTTCAACTCCTAGCGACTCTATGCACAGCAGAAGGAAACACACCAGGTCCTGAGCCAGCGCCATGATTCTTGCTACACTTGAGCCCATCACTGCCACCATGATGTCAATCCACCTCATTGAGGGCCTTCCCCTCTTTCATCGACCCTCCACCTTACCAAGCATGACATCCTTCTCCGGGTAATAGCCCCTTCTGACAACATGACCAAAGTATGTGAGACGAAGTATGGCCATTCTTCCCTCCAAGGAGCATTCTGGCTGCACTTCCTCCAGGACAGCCTGTTAGTTCTTTTAGCAGTCCATGGTACTTTCAGCATTCTTCTCCAACACCACAGCTCAAAAGCATCAACTCTTCTTAGATCTTCCTTATTCATTGTCCAGTTCTTACATGCATATGAGGTGATTGAAAATACCATGACTTGTGTCAGGCACACCTTAGTCCTCAAGGAGACATTTTTGCTCTTCAGCACTTGAAAGAGGTCCTTTGCAGCCAATTTGCCCAGTGCTGTACATCATCTGATGTCCTGACTGCTACTTCCATTGGTGTTGCTTGTAGAACCAAGCAATGTGAAGTCTTTGACAACTTCAATCTTTTCTCCATTTATTGTAATGCTGCTTCTAAGTCCATTTGTGAGGATTTTTGTTTTCTGTATATTGAGATGTAATCCATACTGCAAACTATATTCTTCAAATTTCATCAGTAAGTGCTTCAAGTTATCCTCACTTTCAGCAAGCAAAGTTGTGTCATCAGTGTATCACAGGTTGTTAATGATTCTTCTTCCAATTCTGATGCCATGTTCTTCATATAGTCCAGCTTCTTGGATTATTTGCTCAGCATACAGATTGAATAAATATAGGAAGTGAATACA